>NC_061518.1:8875000-9075000 GCF_022379125.1 Scophthalmus maximus
TTTGAATGAGTTACATATAGTTACATCAGTTGGACCCGACCTCTGTGTGAGTCTCAATGTTTAGTATGTCGTGTTGAATACAGTTGTTGCAAAAACGGTCCAGAATATGTTGCATATGCGTTAAATTTTCAGCGCTGCCAAGAAGCGGAAATGGAATTAGAGGTGCTCCACCATAAAGTGTCTCCTGTCGGGTGCTCAGTTGGTTGCGGTTTGCAACTTTACCACCAGATGTCGCCAGAAAGAAAAAAAAAATTACACGCTGGAGCTTTAAGGATGTTTGATTACAGTCAGTGTTGTTCTCAACATGATTAGTGTCCAGCGCTATTACTAGATTATAGTTTCTTTGTTTAGTTCTGTTAGTTTGAGTTCTGTTCGATCTTATCTAGTATTTTTTTTTAGATTGGAGTTGTGTTTTTCCCTGCTATGAGTCAAACTAGCTTCTTGAAAAGTCTACAAAAACAGTAAAGGTGTAGTTTGTCATGCCCTTCACTTGACCGCGCAGTCCTGAGAGGAGATCAACACCTGCACTGACTGAACAAGGCTCTGTAGAGGCTTTAAAGGGTAAAAAGACTGTATTTATATAAAGCTTTTCTAGTCTTACCAACCAGTCGCATTCCTACAGCGCTTCTATATCTAGCGCTTTCATGAAAATCATGCATCTCATTCACAATCTGCCAGCACACTTCAGCATGTGGAGTGAAAGAGCCGGGGAATTGAACCACGACCCTGCGATCAGTGGACAACCCGCTCTGCTTCCTGAAACACAAGTTGTCCCTATGCAAAGTCTTTGCAAATTCTTCTTTAACTGCTTAATGTACCATTACTTTCTTGGCAACACAGAGTTTTAAACCCCTATCAAATCTGAAAATCATGTTCTTTATACATTACACAGTCTTTCTTTTATCTACCTGTGAATGGGTTTTCCTCCACCAGGTTGGCGGGCTCAGTTTAACAGATACAGGGGAAGGAGCATGGATATCCGACAGGAGCTGGGAGTAGAGGCGCGGCAGCGAAATAAGTCAGTTAGGTTAGGTAGACCCATGCAGAACACACTGGAAAGATTAAATCTCATCTGGCCTGGGAACGCCTCAGGATCTCCCAGGAGGAGCAGGGAAATGTTAGTGGTGAGTGGGACATCTGGACCACTCTGCTTGACCTTCTGCCACGGGACCACACGGCCGCGGATAGGCGGCAGAAAATAGATTGGATGAAGGGATAGCTGAACAAGAGTCCGTCCCTCTGTCACAACTTCCTAAAAAATATCAGTTAAGTTCTGCAGATCTACAGTATTACTGAACAACAGTATTGAGATCATATTTGTGACAATGCATGAGGCTGTAGTTCACTGTTTTTAATTGAGAGAAAAAGAAAAAGAGCGAAATCCATTTCCTACACCTAATTTCCTCATGCTGATGTTTGCATAATACAGCTCTCCACATATATTGTCCTTCTAATCACAAACATCTGCCACGTGCAGAATGCTTAATGCTACTAAACGGCTAAATCTGTAAAACAAATATAAGTGGCTGACGGAGCGATTTTGTCGGCGAAATAAAACACGCTCAGCTCGAAAGACTTAACACTGTCAGCTGTGCTTTCGGCCCCGTCTTCAATCACACCTCAGACACTGTGATTTGTCTGCCTCAATCTTAATTGCTTGCGGGAAGGAGCCAAGCTCAGGGTTCATTCTCCATTGGCACCGTGTCCTAATTATAGATATTGCTTTGGCAACCTGGTTAATTCACTCAGCATTTTCTTTCTCTTATCTGCGTGTTCCATAGGAAGCTAAGGGGAGTGTTGCGTCCGCTGTCGAGGGTCAGGAGGTTTAGTGCCGTGTTCTTGACACGTTCTTAAGAAGTAAGAATTAGAACAAGATGTAACTGTTCAAAAAGTAACAAAAGTAACTGCAGAATAGGAATATTCATTGTAGGACTGGACACTATGTAAAAATATGATCACAATATTTTGTTTCATGGTGATCAATCTGATAATTATCAATGATGACAGAAACATATTCAGAAATTTGAGTAGTGCACAAGCATGTTGTTGGTTTTACATGGCATAAACATAGTGGCCTTGGATACCTTGAAAGGTTCTATATAAGTACAAATATTAATTTTAATTTGCATGAATTTTAATTTCTTGGGGGCATATTCAGTTCAGCATTGACTCTCACAGGGTGGCTCAGGAGGTTGTACACACCCTAAGGTCGGCAGTTCCTTCCCAGCTTCCCCTAGTCTGCATGCTAATGTGTCCTTGGGCAGGACACTTAACTCTGAATTGCCTCTGACAGCTCTTCCTGAATGTGACAGAAAGCGTGGAAAATAGCAACGCTGCATGACTGTGTGTGAATGTGACTTTGAGTGGTCAATAAGACTAGAAAAGTGCTATAAAGGTATAGTCCATTTACATGAATTATTGTTATTGCTGTATAACTGGTATCCTGTCTTTCGATATAGAATATGAAACTGCACTCGCTCTGTCCCTGAGTCTTTTTGCTTCTTCTCTCGTCAAATGAGACAAGAAGTGAAAAGGACGGACAGAAGCGGCTGATGATGAGGTCTTGAATACTGGTACCTCAACGGGCTTGTTTGCAATTTGTGTGCTAATGCTTTTTTGAATTTGTCCGATATTTTTGATTTATAACACATACCTGCAACTCTAATGACAATCCCATCAGCCTCGGCCGGGGAGATTTGCAATGAGCAAATCTTGTAATGTTAACGCACATGGTCACATATTGCTAAATATCACCACGGCATGACAATGGTAGCTCGCTGATGTTAGCATTTATCCCAAAGCAGAGTCGCTAGCTTGAATTTAGCCTCTGTCTTGTTACGCCAAGAAAATGTCTGTTCATTAAATTTAAATTTGAGCTTTTGATAGATTCTTTATTGGATGGTTTGTGTTTCTCTTATGCTACAGATGCTTTTTGGGGTAATTGTTAGGCACTTTAACTAAATCAGAGAAGAAATTATTTTTATTGGTTGATTGCCAGGATTATGAAATGCTTCGTTGCCCTGACGTTTTCCCTTCTATTATTCTTCTAATTGTTAAAGTGAAGGTTTATTGTGAATCATCCACTGACATCACCACGCCGAGACTGACAAGTGGAAAACAGACCTTCTCCAAAGACCCTCATTTTGACCCTGGCTCCCCTGACCTGCACATGTCCGTCACCCAAGATAATGCGTGAGTGTGGAACCTATTTATCCAGCGATACAAGTGAGCGGCTTCGGTCATACAGAGCTGAACCCATGTTTTCAGTAACTATTGGCCACTGGCAGCCATGATGGAGACACTCGATGAGATCCCTCTGGCTGTTGCCTTTCACTTGGAACATTTCTAGTTTAAACAAACATTCGTCATCCCTCTCTCTTTCTTCATGTTCCCTGTTTAGGATGTTGTCAAATCCTGGCCAGTTATGTTATTTCACATTCCACATCTCTCTGTCATTGATTATACCAATTTGTAAAGTCCACAACTCTCTACAGTGGGGAGTGACTTACTGAGGATTGCTGACATTAGATGCCAATTGTGGCAGGTGCCAACTTCTGACTCTCCAGCAAGTGCGTGCGTGCGTGCAGATGCAGTTGGCATTTTTCCAGACCCTTCTGCCCTTGACTGATGGCAAACCCAGGTAGGTAATAGCTTTTCAGCACCTGCTTATTCATCCAAAAATCCTTAACTTAAAGGACGAAGGAGATTAGGTTGCACACAGGTGACCTACTTCACCTAAACCTGTTGACCTTTGCTGATTGACTCATCAGTACGGAGCCAACTTGCTGCTTTCGGAGTCAAAGTGCCCTACGCAGCAGAACAGAGTGGCTCACCTTTGACAAATGAAGACAAATATCTTTTGGAAGGAAGCCACTTTTTTCAGGAAATGTGTTTCTCTCATCGCCTCCTGTTAATCACTCTGAACAACAAGGATTTCACGGTCTTTATGTGAATGTTGAGTGCTAAGTGGGAGCAAATGTGCTGTGACAACAGCTTTCTGGAAAGGGAAATGGGACAGAATCTTTCACATGTGGGGGTTTTGTTAACTTTGTGAAAGTCGCTTTTTGGCTCTTTGATGATTCTGGTTGTTGGCTTGCATAAAGCTTATTGCCACAGCTCATTTGCATCGATATTTTTGGATGATGGCCTGACTGCGTGTCCAGCAGGAGGCCTGCGTTGCTCTGCGGTTAACAAAGGCACAGCAAAGGACAAAGTAACAATATGCGTCGTAAATTCTATCACCAAATTAAACAAAAATTATATTTGTTTTTGGAAACCACACAACTGTTCTTATTTATTTGTATTCATTTTTCATATGTTGTTTGCCAATTGTTTTTCTTCTTCAATAGAAATATTTTGCATATTTTCATTTCAAAAGCACAACAGGATACGTAAAATCACTGCTGCTAACACACAAACACACACGGACAAACATCTGAGTGTGATAATATCATCTTGTCCTTGGGAGCCCCTGACTACAGCCAACAACGTTGGACCTGTGCTCTCTCTAGCATCCTCTGCAGTCCCTTGACAGCAGCTGAATCACACAAGCCGCCTGTGGAAGAAAGAGACATCCTCATTGCAAAGTCTGGGCACAAGCAAACAAGGAAATAGCTTGGCTGTGGTGGAACCTGAAAATAATGGAAAAGGCGCATTTTCAATTTAGCCATTCCTGCGTCTCCCCCCCCCTTTTTTTTTGAGGAGGGGGTGTCGGGGAGGGAGAGCTATATATTGCCCAAGGCAAAGCAAGGTAGATAGCTTGGAAGTCGCTGACAAAATGCCATTGAAAAATGGAAGCAAGCTATAAATAAACAAGCAGCAATATCCTGTGTTATGAATATATAATTTCTGTCTTTAATAACTATTGAGGCCTGAGGGATAGTCTACAAACGCCTCAGCGAGCACTGATATTGTGATTGCGAATAGAACTATTGCTATTGAATTATTAAGGCACCAGCAGACGGATAGCTCTCAAGTCAGGTGATCCGCGCCGCTGTTCACTGACACCTGTTTTGAACCGTGGGGTTAGAATTAAATCCCATAATGTTCTTTTCACCCAGGAAAATGAAAAGCAACAAGGTTCAGCTGACCTGAAAAATGTGTTAGTTTTGAGTAATGGACCTGGGGGTGAAAAAAAACCTTTTGATTATCAGGAAAAAAATAATTACCATTAAGAAAAATGGACGTAGTCACAGGGTCCAATAAGTGCATCAAACCTGTATTCTCTGGCTCTACTGGTCTTTTAGAAGTCTGTAAAAAATATTTTACTTTCTTGTTTGTCCTCGCAACGAGGAACTCACACCACCAATAACATTTCCTTCCTCCTCGGACGCCATCTTTGCCAAGTTTGAAAATTCACTGGTGGTCCGTCCCCTTCTGAAAAGGTCAGAGGTCTCCAGTGTTTTACACTAAAGTCACTCAAAATAGCAACTGCGAGTATGGAAGTACGCAAATTGGGACAATGCCAGATGATTTTCTCAGGAGTTGTGTGGACCGGAACAGAGCTGAAAGGAAAGTGAATACAGGACTTAAGTCAGTATTGGTTTGCTAAATTCAGAAACCTCATAAAGTGATAGTGTCAGCTCTGTGTGCTTGAGTTCCTGGTGGGAACTGGTCGAACGTTTCTACATTTGTTTAAAGTTAACTTAATTTTTTTTTTTTTTAAGTAGATAGTAAAATTAAGATATGGTCATATTTCATGCAATGTTGCATCTCTAGTCTAGTCTGTCTTTTCCTGTAGTGCTTCCTGTTGTTCCCACAGGAAAAGACTGATGCAGTATTTGTGTCTGTTTTAGCCCCATGTGAGTTGTCTACATTATTAAAAACCTGCGTAAAAGAATTTATGAAGTTTGTGGCAAGCAATGTGAAATTAACATACCCTGAATGATCCACTCAAAATTACCTGCTTACGCAGAACCAGTGTTGTTATAACGTGTCACACCAATCTGTGCAACTTCAGAATAACAAAGGTATGAGCGAAATGAAAAGATGAACAGACGTAGCTGTGCATCTCACACGAAGGTGATTGTTCTCAGATCGATGGTTTAGGGTCAGTTCGTCTTTTCACAATAAGTAACGTTGTGCTGCTTATCAATGGAAATCATAGACTTGTTTGTCTTGTGGTAACTGAGCGGTGACATTTCGTGCTAGCTTTGTCTGTCCTACCTGCTGCCACTGCGTAGTGTTTGCTAAAATCCAGTCTTTTCCACTGTGATAAGCAAATGAGTGAGTAAAGTAGAGCCTATAGTAGAGTACAAACAGTTAGTGATGCATCGTTGAATAAGCCTGCAATGGAAATTGATATCAACACTTAAACTTTTCAGTTTGACAATATCTAAAAGGAAACACTCTAATAATAGTAATAAATGAACTACTTTGTTTCAACATTTCTAGAGCCACACACCAAAACATTGTCCTATAATGCAGCCCAGTTGCAGGCTAGTGGAAAAAACATGAAACTGCAAATTTAGATCATTTCCATTTTTAACTCCATCCCTTCCTTATTCGGTTGCAGCAGTCAGTTCCTCATTAGCAGCAATGCTCCAAGTCTTTCTCCCTGCCAATTTTAATCAGGATTAACTTTTCCTTAACTTGGCGTGTTGTAAAAACGAAACAAAAAAAACAGCTACATTCCTGGCCGGCACATTCAAATTCATTAGCAACCCAACCAAAACCCAGCACTCTCTGTGACAGAGCCAAAATGCATGTTTTATACTGATAGTTGATGGTAGACTAACAAAGCTATAAAGGAGCCTGATGGGATGCAGTAGTCATAGAGGCCCATTATGAAGCAACCATTGATTCTCTCTGGTGCGCTATTGATCCAGTGTGTTTCCCTCCCACTGCAGCCTGCTAATCGCCCGCCTCTCAGGGAGATGGGTTCAGCCACTTCTGTAAATCTCTGGGCACTGCCAGGATATGAGTGGTACTTAGGCCGTGATGGGGGATCATTACCTACTTCTGAAGGTTTTATTGGTTAATCCTAAATCTTTACTTTCCATGCTGCACATTCAATATGGCTGTGTGAAATCCAAAAAGCTTGATTGTAAGACACGGGCTCAAACGGGCGCGTGTGTGTGTGTGTGTGTGTGTGTGTGTGTGTGTGTGTGTGTGTGTGTGTGTGTGTGTGTGTGTGTGTGTGTGTGTGTGTGTGTGTGTGTGTGTGTGTGTGTGTGTGTGTGTGTGTGTGTGTGTGTGTGTGTGTGTGTGTGTGTGTGTGTGTGTGTGTGTGTGTGTGTGTGTGTGTGTGTGTGTGTGTGTGTGTGTGCGCGCGCGCGCGCACGTGTGTGTGAGAGAGAATAATGATGGTCATCAAAATTTTTTACTCCCTAATCAGTATTGCACCCCCTCTTGTATTTGTCACAGGCAAATAATAGAAAATACCAGCAAATACTATATAGAACATATTGATCTTGTTGGTTTAAGGTTAATGGTCAATTAACGAGCTTTGGTTATCAGTGAGAAAAAAAATCAAAATGCTCATTCCTAAGTAGGAGCAGCAGTTAAAATCCCTTCCTATATATAATGATGAATCAGATTAACAGTTAATAGAAATTATCGATGTTGATTCTACTTTTAATCTTCACATATGCCATATTAAAAACAATATCGCCATTAAAAATTGTATCGTCAGTGAACGAAGGACGGAAATTAGTCTAAATTTCACAGGAAAGTATATATCCATTTACCAGACAACACTTCGCCAGAGGGTCATTAACACACTGCTGCATTCCTCGCCTTGCCTCAGTTCACAATGGGTTATTTCTGGTAATGAATTGCCAAATTGTCAGGAGTGTTTTCTTGTCAAATAGGAAACGGTAATGATGATGAAAAAAAAAACAACAGCAGCAAAAACAAGTTGCATCTTGCCCTGCAGCCAACAGCGGTACATTTTTTCCCCCCGCTCTCATACACACAAACACACTTCCCAAGCTGATAATCAGGCATTTATTTCATAAACAATGCTGGAACTGACTTGGGATTTGCCTAACAATGTCTCATTACTAGTGTATGAGCTTCTTCTTTTTTTTTCCTTGAGACAATGCAATTCGTCAAGGAGAGCAGATGATGGAGGGAGCGAGAATGTGGGAGAACGAGGAGGGGCGGGGGTGGAGCGAGGGGAGGAGGACAAAAACACTTATTAATTTGCACGAAATGGAATTAGCAGCGGGGAGTTAGAAGCAACGGAGTTTCTAATTTTACCCCGTGCCCCCGTGCGCCGATGGTAAATGGAGATTTGTCACACTCGACTTGGCTGGCTCCCCAGCTTGATGAGCTGTCTCTCTCGCTGGAGCTTTGCTCAATCTCGAGCGTTAGCCACAGTGCCGGCGCTCACATCACTGGGAGTGGGTGGAAGTGCCATCAGATGCCACATTTCAGTGGTGACACTGAATAAAAAGGAGGATGTACGAGGCAGGGGACACAACTTGTGAGCTAGAAGGTGATAGATGTGTGAATTGATGCATGGATGGATGAAGAGAGTGTTGGTGATATGAACGATGTAATCACTGATCGCGATGGAAATTTTCCCTAAATATACTCTCAATATTTGAATTTGCCTGAGAACCAAATCGCATTACAGAAACAAAGACTAAGTAATTCTTTGGAAAGCCGAGCTGGGTTAATTTAAACCTGCAGAGATTTTGTGGATTGACAAGGTAGCAAAACGTCAGTGAGTTCTAGAGTTGAAACTAGGGTTGTCACTTTTTATTCAATACACTTACATTCTCAAACACCAACAAATAGACTCATCCCTTCGATCGAGCAACAAAGCTCTCAGGAAATCTCCTCAGTAACAAAATGCAAAAACACATGGTGTGGACACACACAGTTGGAAATTAGACTTTTTAATGCTAAAGGCTTTACACAGATTTATACAAAAAAATAAGCTTTTTTAAGGTTCTCAATCAAAGAAAAGGAATTTTAGTTTAGGGGAGTCTTAGGAATAGTGGCTTAATTTATACCGTGATATATATTGATATACAATAATATACCATTTTTATTTAAAAATTACCATAATAATATCTTTTTTACACCCTCCATCCATGGGATGGATGGACAGATATTCTTAGACACACGGCCAGATTCCAATAATGCAATCTGCTGGTACCCACAGAGCAGCAAGCATGATAAATAACCTGCTGTTAAATTGGAACACTAATCAATAGTGCGCGCGCACACACAAACACACACATATTTTCTCCTGGAGCGAGAGCATCCAGGAGAAAATAACCTGCTAACCTCTCGCCCACCCTGCAGCCCTTCCTTGTGGGACGACTTTTCACAGAGTTCAAAGGTCAGTGATGTAGCTGATAAACACCACTGGAGCGTTTATGGTCGATCCGCCTGTTCGGCCTCTTCGTTTCACCAGATAACAAGAGCTGAATTATCTCAGCTCTCCTTAGACAATATACAACCTCCTTCTTTTCCCCTGGCTCCTTTCCCACATCGATCAATACATCTATATGGAGCTGATCAGCTGTGGGTTGCAGTTCTGTTATTGCCTCCCAAATTTCTTCTCCCATCTCCATCAGATTTGTGTGTATATAATCAGTGTTTTATTGATCACGGTGTGCTTTTACATGCTTGGCTCTTTGTTACTGTGCTCCTCCGCATTTGCACAACGTCTAACCAGGAAAGAAAAGAGAAGAGGAAGAGGAGGAGGAGAGGGGGATAACATTGTCGTACAGTGCTTCGATATGAAGCATCAAAAGCACAAAGAGAGAGCGGGTGTGTTTATCTTTTAGGATATATTCCTCATTTGGCATGGAGATGGTTTGTTTATCCATTTGTCAAGGTTCCTCAAAGCCCGGGTCAGGTCAGTCTGGTGCAAGGCCACAGATATCCCTCACTGATTAAAAGAAGCAACTGAGACGCACGCCCACACGCACGCACACGCACGCACGCACACACATACACACACACACACACACACACACGGCGCCCGCAGCTCTTGCCTGGCGATAAGGATCCCGATGTGTCTGACAGCGAGGCTGACTGCAGAGTGTGAGGGAATTAGAGGGATTAGGGGGTTATAGAGTAGCGTGATAGCCTCTGGGATGATGGAGGGATTAACCCGATTATCTCCCTCTCTCTCTCTCTCTCTCTCTCCGAGTCAGGCAGGCCTAGTTTGGAGCTGAAAGCTGCCAGATGTGGCACCTACAGATTGAGAGAAGAGGAAACAACCTGAGGGAAGGAGAGCGGAAGATGGATCGGGGAGGGGGGGCAGAGACAAATTGGGGGAGCGGGGAGGTGAGATGAGGGGAAAGAAGGAAGGAGAGAGGGAAACATTTAGTGATTGGTGTAAGGTTATAAAGATAGCCAGTTAAAAGGGAGAGAAAAAAAATTTAATGAGGGAGAGGAATTGGAGAAAATTACATGGGGAGTGACAGGCAAGGTAATGATAGTGGAGGAAAGAGGGAACGGGAAAGAGATAGGAGGCAGAACTCCCTGTTGGCTCGGCTTCACTCTCATTCCCTCCAGTGCACATTGACTCCTTGCTTGGCTTGATATTGGATTTCATCAAGGTGCTGCTTAGACCAGCTTTACATTTTAATTTGCGGATTTCGCTGGCAGTTTTCTTCCGTACCGGGGGCTGTATACAGTATGTCGTCTACTGCTTGTGCATTTCTAAACACCGGGACTGTGATTCTGGGCCACACGTTGTACTACTTTCAACTTATTGTCGACTGTTTTGCAAATAGTACGTGTTTGGTGACATTTATGTGCAAAGCAACTTAATCTCCCATGAATGCATGTTGTACACATTGAGAGGATTTGACCGCAGCACCAATAGTGTGAAACAGCCAGAAAGAATCATGGGACATAGATTTGATACCAGCATTCATTAAATAATAACATCCTATCACATTACAGTTGTCCCAACTCCAGGGCAAAAAAGTATTTTTACTATCCCTTGATCTAAAGCGTGAAACCCTAATGTGAAACAGATCTTTTAATGTCCACCCGCTGAGAAGGATGTTTCTATGAAACAACCACAGATGAGCTGTTTTTATCTTCAGAGGGAGTTGTCATCTGTGACTTATAGCGTCTTCCTTGTGCTGTTCTCTGCAGTGTATTTCTCCAAGTTGGTCAATTTGGAGTGGTTTGCCTGTGAAAGCATTGCATTGTTGAAGATATGTGGTGTATCAGTCACAAGAGCTGGGCTGAACTGAGCGGAACTAATGACCGACAACTCCATTTTGGTACCAATCAGGGGGATAGCAATTAAGATCATATGAAACCACATGTTGCACATTGAACAAACACAGTGGACTACTGTATTCTACCTATCTGTCCACATCTATCTGGCTTCATCCAACAAAGAATGTATCTGAATGAATGTAATGTATCGTAACGTTTCCATCCCTAACTCAATTCTGCCCTATTACGTTCTCTTGTCGACTTTATGAACTCTTAAAAGACCTTTTGGTTTATCGACCATATGAAAATCATTGAACACATACTCACTTCTCTAATGTGATGGCTGGTAGTGCTTCTATCTAGCGAGGCGTCTGATGTCAGATGGTAGTGATGATGGTTATACTCGCAGCTCACTTGTAATCCCACAAACCAAAATGACTTGTTTGTTGTTTCATCACAGGCCACAGAGAAAAGCTAGAAATGTCTTGCCGTGTCCTCCAGTGATTTGTCAATATCTCTTGCCATGTCAGTAATTCGTTGCACGGCAGTTAGTCAAGACAAACTGACACTGCAGCTTCACGGCGGCAACAAGGCTCCTTCACAAATTCTCCTTCTGAATGAGGTTTCAGCTTTTTGGGCGTTTTGGGCACAAACTCTGTCTAAGAGTGTCAACGTCATCAAGAGCATTTGTTTTGCTCTTCATACAGTAGATGACGTTCGAGATTGACCTTTTTCATCACTGTGACACTGGCTTGTCTTTTACTTCATCAAAAGAATAACCGTTTGTCCATCTCTCTTGGAAAGTGTGACACTACACATTTACTTTTCTTGACGGTCGCCATGGCGCTTTTCAGTAATGACACCTCATAATAGTTATGTGTGTGTGTGTGTGTTTCCTTCACCCAGACCGTGACCTGAAGCGTTTGACTTTCAATTTATTGCTTTTTTTAATACTTGACGGAAAATGTTGAAACATATTCTATAACTACAGTGTTGGCTGTGCATTATCCACAAGTTAAAATCTTATCAAACCTGCATCTATTTCATGCATCTTCAATAGTATGTGCAGCAGGACAGGACGCCTTTGTGACTGTTTGTGAGGCTTTTTTAATTTTTTTGTTCTTCACACTTCTGTTATCTCACAACCCCAGGAGTGGCTTGCATGGCCTAAATGTGCTGACAGGGAAACAGTACCGTTATATCTTATACAGAAGCCCACAAACCCAAAAGCCACAAGTAGCAGCTTTTCTAAACCGAGAACTCTCCTCCTCCTCCTCCTCCTCCTCATCCACCTCCTCCTCCTGCTGCTGCTGCTGCTGTTGCACTAAAACCATTTACGGTTCGAACACAGGACCTAACGCAATGATTTCAAGGAGGAGTCTGCACTTTGCAACTTCTTCTCAACAGCTTATAACAGCTTTTAAGCAAATGCCAAATTAAGTGTTTGTATCTTTCTTTTTTGTTTCTCATTGTGTTTCAGGGGTGGTTTCAGTCCGGATATCTGACGTACAAACTGTAACACCACATGCACTTGTGGGTTACTGTATTCTCCGACGGCTCACATCTACACAGGATGTGCCGACAGAGCTGCTTGAAGGTTGTTTTGTGGTGAAGTGGATAGATCGTTTCCGTGCAGTTTGTTTGTGCATGATGGTGTGTGTGTGTGTGCGCGCGTGTGTGTGTGTGCGCGCGTGTGTGTGTGTGCGCGTGTACGTGCGTGTGTGTGAGAGAGAGAGAGTCTGTGGGCTGTAAACAAGATTTGCTTTTGCCCTCAAACCATGGCTGACAGAGTGCTCCTGTGTGTATGACGGCTACACACAAATTTTTTCCACGGGTTATTGGGTACGGTGGGTTGTCATGGCAACTGGTGAGACGTTGTTCACTATGATTCTTTTCCTCTTTCTTCTCAATAAAGAAAGAAGCAGGATGAAAATTGACTCCCCCCCCCCCCACAACCAACTGACATAAATCAAATGAACGTAGCTGGAACTAGTTGCAAATGGAGAGAAACACAGAATCTTGTTTATTCTTCCAAAGAGACAATGCCCACACAAACATAATGAAGAAAACCCTGCAAGGGAACATCAAAAAATTTTCAAATAATCAGTGTGCTGTTGTTATGATGGAATTTCTTGACGCCCAAGTACAAAAACATTGTGACTGACCACAAATTACCACACAGTCAGTACTGGATATGCCTATATCTTTGGCTTATGAATATTTTATTTTCCAAAACAAACTTTCTTTCTTTAGGTTGTGGAATTCATTAATAATGACCCAGCTGAGCAGAGGCAGTGCCGTATTTCTTCTCTCTTGTTCCTCTGCCTCATGATTTGTCTTTCTGAATGAACACATGTTCCTCAAACATGTGCCATCTGCACGTTTGCCCTCCTTTTACCGAAACTGAACATATCCCTTATCTTTGATCTGTGCCTGCAGCAGAGCTGTCAGAGTTGTCAAGGTAACCTGACTAATAAGTCAAAATGGATGCAGATGAGTTCTGTCACATTGTCCCACTGCAAAGTGTTGCAGTTTGTCTCTGTGCAGTGTCTGGTTACGCTCACGCATCACACTCAAGACCTTCATACGTGTCTGTGTGTTTGAAGGAGGCATGTCTGCATGTGGTCCCTGATGTTTGCCGGCGGCGAGACGTGTTCTGCTCGTCTGGCTGACGTGGTTGGAAGCCACTGTCAACCGCATGGCAGAGGAAATGCTTCAAAGCAGAATTAGGCAGAATTAACAAAAAATTATCATCAAGCGTTCATTAATCGCAATATGACGGAGCATCAACAGTTGCAATCAAAGGTTTTGCAACTTGTTCCCCTTTTGTCATGCGCATTGACGAGTCAAAAACATCCACCAAAACACTGCAAACCTTCCAATGGCTCAAGGAATTAATACCTTTGTCGTGACTTATGAAACGCAACACAGTGAGTTGGGGCTGCAACTTGTGATTATTGATGGATTCATCCTTTTGTTCATTAATTGACTAGTTATTGCTGCACTACATTCAATTCTGAACTTTCTTTTCTAAAATTCCAACATTACAATAGATAGATAGATCACTTGATCAAATCACTTACATATACAGACAAAAGGTAGGTCAAAATACACTGTATTTACAGCTATACATCTATATATGAATACATAAAACTACAAAAACTACTACTATAAAACAAGATAAAATAAATAGATTCAAATGAAAAGAATAAAAAAAGTGTGAGAGTGAAGGAGAGAAACAGACAGAAAGAGGAACAAAGAAAAGTCAGAGAGGTGTGTGGAGAAAATAGGCTACCCCTACACAATTGCATAACTGTGACCTATAATACACCGCAACCAAGACGAAGAACAAAAGTGGGATGGAAACAGTCTCTCTCTCTCTCTCTCTCTCTCTCTCTCTCTCTCTCTCTCTCTCTCTCTCTCTCTCTCTCTCTCTCTCTCTCTCTCTCTCTCTCTCTCTCTCTCTCTGTGTGTGAGTGTGTGTCCGTGGGTGTGTAAATGTGCATTGATGTGCAAGATGACACTGTATTTCGAATGTGGGAAAAAGATCAGTGGAGGTGTGTGTGTGTGAATATGTGCGTGCACACATAAAGTACACACCTGCAAAATATAGATGTATTGGTTTCCGTCCTTTTGCAAACGACGCGGCAGTGTGGAATGCATTGATAGCACATTGCTCTCGCTGCGCCGCTCGCACACAAACCCTCAATGACAATCTCATGGCTAAGTTGTCAACATCAATATATTAGAGGGATTGTTCATCATATCATCCTCTGATTAAGATGGATTACTCTCTGTCAGCAGCTCGCGGAGGTTTGGATCAGGAGATGTGAAATCACGTTGATGCATTTGATGGGATAGTGAGGCGGAGAGGTTTTAGATTGAGATCTGTGTGACTTATTGAATGTCCCAGGGCATGCGTCAAATGACTCTTTGTCAGTGCACTAAAATAACTAGGCTAATTTCTAGTTTCTGTTGTAAAAACAGAATGGGATTCTTGTAGCTCTTAGGCAATTTTTTTTTTTTTAATCTTTTCAGAGGCCTTAAGCATAAACATCCCATAAGCTGATCTGCTCATCTGTTTTCAATTCTTTAAAAAAAAAAAAAATCCTTCCATTTGCACTTCCCCTCTGAGCCTGCGGATTCCTTTCACTCATCCTTTACTTCTGAGCACATTTAGTTGCTGCAGCCTCGAGAAAGGAGAGCAAATTGAGCCTTTAATCCAAACATGTGACATCAGAAGACAAAATGGCTGCGCAGACGGGCCCCGGACCACCCACAAGCACTGTGGCTTCCCTCTAACTGAATGTGTACTGAATTAGATGCTGCCTCAGACCGTTACCCCAGAGCTTTTATTAACCACACCAGAATCAAATACATCTGCGGCCTGTTTTGACTTCTTCTTTTGACTCTATCAAGCGTGTGTTTCCAGTATTCAGGAAGTGTGTGTGTTCAAACTTTTAGAGTGTTTTTTTTTTTTAGCGATGTCTTTAAAAAAATTTCACATTCAGATGCAGAGTGTGTGACTCTGAGTGTGTATGTGGGACATTTTTAAAGTTTGTCTATTTGGGGTTTAGTTGTGTGACAAATACAGTGCTGCAGTTTTGCCACATGGAAACAGTTGTGCATTTACTCAACGTACTACTGCAGAAGTGTCTGTGCATGTGTGACGCACATGATGTGTTAGAATCAATGTGTCTAAGCTGTGAGTGGGAGTGTTAATGAAAAAAAAAAGGTCTCATAAGAACGGCAAGTCTCACTATCGGACGGCAAGTCGTATACCGATCCAAATGCATACTCATGGAGATGTATTCTTTTGGGCAGGTACACACACACACACACACACACACACACACACACACACACACAGACAGACGGTGCATCCTTACTAACTGTAGTGGAAAATTACCAGGCTCCCGTGCATGACTTTATGGTTCTGGGAGCCGTGGAGAGAGAGGGAATATGGGCTATTTGTGGTGTCCTGCTGCCTAGACCAAAGGAGAGCAGACCGAAGCTGTGGTGAGGTTTGAAGGAGGAAAGGAGTGCGGCGTCGTTAGGCCCGAGGCCAGAGACCTCCATTTACTCTTCTCTTCTGTCTCTCCTCTGGTCGGCTGTCGAGCCACACTACAGCGGCTAGTGACTGGTGAGGACAGGAGCCGCTCTTCATCTCAGGTCACACGTCAGAGGCAGACGTGGTGAAACAAACCCACAAAAAAGCAACAAAAGAGCAGTGAGAAAGGACGATCCGCAGGTTACGTTGCGTTTGTTTTTGAACCTTCTATTTTTAGGATAATAGAATCAATGTCGCTTGGTACAGCAGCGTGGGAGTAATTCATTCTGTAGGATTATGTTATGGTTGTCAGTTTGCCAGTGTATATTGTTCGTCTTTTATTTTATTACCACCAGGATGAGAAAGTTCACAACATGCTGTGCTTAAAGCGGCTGTGGACGAAAACACACCAGCATCAAAATGGGCCGTGGTGTCGTTGGCTGGGATGTTGACATGCTGTGTAATAAGATACAGCTGAGCAGCGAGTATCTGTCCGGCAAACTGTTTTCCCTGGTAACTGTTGTTTGGCTGTGTGTTCAACAAGCTAAGGTTCAGCGCAAGACCTGTGTTTATGTTTGTAAGTTAGATAAGAATTGTGTGAATAGCTGTAACTGCTATGTGTTGTTAAAAAAATATGCAAATCTGACCATAACTTAGTATGGACAAACAGACAAACTGAACCAATCATACAACCTCCCTGGCAGGGGTAAAGACATATTTTCTGTCACGTTGGTCGATGGTTCTAAAAACGACAGTATCCATAAGAACTAAAGTGGGCCTCTAATATGAGCACGCACCAAGACAGATGTAGAAACATTTGTTTGTTTCTCATTTGGAGGCATTTCTGAAGTTGTTTGACGTATACTTTACTCACAATCCACTTTTATTCTCTCGGTATACAACAGGTAGCGCCTTGTCGCTGTCTGATTTGTTGTTCTCTGTCCTCCGGGCTTTCCTCCTCTCAAACAGCGAATGAGCAGCAATAACAGCATTTGTAACAGTAGTATTGATTTTAATTGCTGCCACCGTTGTGCTGCTTGGCCTGCTTTTATGGCCAGCCATAAAATAACAGGGAGGAGGTGGCCTGGATGCTTTCCATGTATTACAATCAGAATTTATAAATTGCCCCATTACCCACCTTTCCACTGGTTGCTCTTGGAACATTAGCAATTATTTTCACATGGGTCACACTCATAAAACCAATAATCCCCTGATTTAAAGCCTTGGCAGAGGAGCTGTGCTGCAGGCTTTCTGAGGCAAAAGGCCTTTGCCTTTTAGACATCGATTTCAGGCGGCTGTTAGACGAGCTTTGCGGGCACAAATAGCTTCTGGGTTTTTCTCCGGAAAGTGATTCATGGAGATAGGGAGAGAGAGAGAGCGAGAGAGTGACATCGAGAGAAAGGAGATCATTTCAGTACAAGTGTCAGGGTCTTTTTGGGTGAAGTAGGTACAACACCAGTCAAAGGTTTAGCAAACACCCCATTTTTCCAGTTGTTTTTTATATTTCCCAACTTCCCAGGGTTAAAAAAACAACCAAAAAATTAACAACAACTGAAAAATCATAGAAACTTCACAGAACCCCTCCCCCCCCCCCCCCCCCCCCCCCCAAAAAAAAAATATTGGTTTTCTTAAACTTTTGACCGGCAGTGTAAAGCTACAAAAGCGTCTGATGCTGATATGAGGTCGGTGCATTTGTAGCATATTGATCATTTTAGTCTGCTTTACTCTAAGCCAGCTCCAGGTTTACGTTTTTCTTCTTAGAATCATCCTAGACCATATCATAAAAAGTTAACTTTGATCTATTGCCTCACTGTGTGCTGTCCTCCTGACATAAGTGTCTACACGTGGGTCTGAAACTCTGAGGCTGGCGGTGGCTTCCCAGTCAGTGTGTGCTTATGGAGATGGATGGTGGTGGGAGGTGAGAGAGGCTCTGTTGCATGGGGAACAACTCCTGATGACCACCCACCCACCCATAATCCCATTACTGCTCACCTGGGAGAGAAAAGAATGAACGACGGCGAGAAAAGTGAAGGGATGAGGACAAAAAAGGATAAAGTGATTTAGGAGTGAGAATGAAAGTGATGGAGAGGGTTTAATGCAGAGTCGGAGTGTGGGAAGTGGGCATGTAAAGGATACGCAGACAGGATGAGGAGGTGAGGGCAAGAGGAGGAATTGATAAATACCATTGAGATGTTAAGGTGAAGAGGGAATCTACCAGAAATGAGAACAGATGGACTATGAATGAAACCACACAGAGGAAGGTGATGGGAGAAGTATTCAAATCACTTACTAATATAAAAGTAGTAATGCATATGTAAATACTCCATTACAAGTAAATGTGCTGCATTCAAATCTTTACTTGAGTAAAAAAAATTGTTAAATAGTATAGGTGAAATTTACTATTTAATATCTAGTATAAAATATTATTGCAAATTATCAGTTAGTTCAGTTAACATGTCTTCAGTCACAGCTGTTCTACTGGTTTGTTATTACTAATGCATTAACATGTGAGCAACATTTTAATATTGCAGATGGCAGTTGTGATAGTTTCATTTAACATGTCACAATGCATCATATTTTAAAAGCTGTTTTCAGACATGAGAGTTGGAGATTGTCAGAGTTGGACATGTACACATTTCACAAAATTTTACTTGGGGGATGGCAGGAAAAGTTCTGGAAAAAATGTCCAAAACAACATTTGCGGACATTTGCATCCTCACATACAGCCCCAAAGTTCAGGAAAAAGGCCGGACTGGGTGCACGTCTGAAAGCAACCATGTAGTAATTACTGCTTTGTAACAGGGGTTACGAACCTAACCAGTAGATAAAGATTTATATGTGTGCATGGATGTCCAAATGTGAAATTTTGCAGAGAAGAAGTACAGAGTAGCATAAGATTTGAGGGCTCAGATAAAGTACACGTTTAGACTTGTATTTATAAATGCATTTTGCATCTGTGGAAGGAGGGAAGAAGAAATAGAGATAGAAACAAGACCCACCAGAGCTCATTTACACTGACTGACAGCACTGTGTGACATCCAGGCTACTTGGGAGACCCGGCCCACATTTGGAGGTCACTCTTGACAAGTTACTCGCCTCTGTCCACAATTTGCATGCATTTTACATGTATGAATCTACATGTATTTGTATGTGTTTTTATATGTGAATACTGTAATATTCCATCGTTGTATTCATACAGGCTTTGACTTACATTAGGTCTTGACTTGGTGTCGTCTAAGTCAACGTTTGGCCCAAGGGACCTGGTGGTTGAGCTCAGAAGTCGTCTGTATTTTTTTTATAGTTTTTTTTTTTTTTATAGAGAGCAGTCTGGTGATGTATCATGAATGTTCCTTGAACTGCAGTATAACCTAAAACTGCCACTCACTCAAGCCTGAAGAGAGTTGAGTCTTTTTCTGGTGCACGAGAGAGACAGGACCATCTCCTGCTGGTGGTTATTTAAAGATAACTCCTCTATTTTTGAAACCTGGGGTCTGTCTGAACAAGGGTGAAGTCTCTCAGTTGTGGTGACCCAACAATTTTGGACTTTTTTTTTTTCTTCATTTGCCTTTAAGTGTGGAGAGAGTGCACAAAAACCATACGCAGAGACACACATGTTCACGTTGAACACTTGATGTGAAGGCACAGATGCATGTGCAAAAGACAAATTAAGACACACACAAGTATACACACATACTCAAACAATTAAAGGCATGCAACATGGCCACAGATACACACACACACACACACACACACACACACACACACACACACACACACACACACACACACATCCACATGCACACAGTGTGGTCCAGCCCTTGGCTCCGAAGCCTGTAATGTAGCCTTAGTGAAGGTCTACCAAGGAGGCTGGAACAGTTAGCCACGTTGGCCTGCGGTCTCATTCAGACAACCACCTCGCCTCGGCCAGCTACCCAGGCCTCAGTGTTCAGTCACTGGGTGGGATGGTCAGGAGATCTAATCCAGCAGAGCAGAGGGTGGAGGTTTGAGGAGAACTCCTCCAGATGTGGTTCCTGCGGGACACCGAGAAGGACCGTCACTTATTTGGTGCCACAAAAGGGCAAAGGTGGCCTTTCCTGTTCTCTACCCGGGCCTCCTGGCTTGCAGATGAGTGGAGCTCACCACAGGCAAGAAAGACACGGCGGAAAAACCTAAGTCTGTGAAGAAAACGTTACAAATCCAGTGTTTATCTGTCACTTTGAAAACAACAAACACTCAGAATATGTTTCAAAGTGGAGCTCAGACGACCAACAGATGTGGATTCCTCTCACTTTCCACTGGCATGCCACACATCTTTACAAATATACAAACACACACACACACACACACACACACACACACACACACACACACACATAGAGACTTGCTGTACCACTGTGGCTTCCTCCATACACACAATACACCCACCACAATGACCTGGCATGGCCTAAACCATGCTGGAGCATATATTTACTCCACAGCAATTTACCCCGGGGCTTTGACAGCTCATCGTTTAAGCCACTGCGGCGTTGCAAGGGCACCACTCCCTGTCTGTGAGTCCGTCTGTCTGTCCGTCTGTCTCCGTCCAAGTGTCTGTCCTGCCTGAGCGATGATGCGTGGATCACAGGTTGAAATGCAGTCAAGGGTATTTTGAGGTCACAACAATTGTTGACATGTTGAGGTTTTGTGCATGACTATTTTTTGTTTTCGGTCCCCAACTGATACAAGATGTTCATTTTGATACGGCTTCTTTCGCTAAGCAAAATCTGTTCCGTTTTTTCGTCAAAAAACAACCGAGCTGGTTCTAAATGTGGATGTAAGTTGATTCTAAAAATACTGCACTTGTCCGCCGGCGGTCCGTCAGCTAAACTGGAAGCATGACTCTAAGACTGTAAGTGGTGATACTGATCTGTCATTGGGTCCACCACTTCGGTTCAGGCTACAAGTGTTACATTGATGCCTTGAACTTTTGCACAGACATTCATGGTAATTCCCTAACTTTCCCTCTTGTGCCACCATGAGGTTGCTTTTTTGATTTTGGGTGAAATATCTATTGGACAAGGATGGACTGTACTGTACTATTTCCCCTACGGGGGATCAATAGAGGTGCATCTTACTTAATCTTATCTTACTAACAGTCAGGTTCTGCTCAGGATGAACTGATCACGACTTTCCATCATTTTTGGATACTTTACTTTACAGTACATTGGGGCGTAGATAGCTTGTGATTGAGAGCTAGTAGGAGTAGGATCGCAGGAGTAGGTGAACATGCAGGGGAAGAGTTTTCACTCAGACTCATCCCTGCTCCTCCAAATAGGGGTTACTTCTGGTTTAAGAAAATTTAAAAAAGATAGCGCTGGCCAAAATTTAAAATTGGAGGCTTCAACACGGCATTTCACAAACCAATGGGTGACATCACAGAGACTTGCCACTTGGTACAGCCCCTCACAGCTGCTATCATGGCTATAGGCCTTTTAATTATTACTAATTTACCTTATATATCCCAGAATGTGGGTTCCAGTCTTCAAGAATAGAGATGGAGCGTTAATCTGACAATATGCCAGTGTTTCTCTTGCTTGATTTTTTACAGAATGAATTATGGACGGTTATCGGTTTAATGTTTATATTTTTCAAAATAAATGCCTACAATTTTATCCTTAGTTATTTTCTTGTTGTGCCGAAAGAAGTGTGGCACTAAGATGAGATCCATATCAAATTGTGGATGCTGCGTACTATTACATCTATAGCTCATGGTCGAGTATCTGGTTCTGTTCATGATCTGGTGTTTTTTATGTGTCGCCCAGTGGTGATTTGTGTCTGAGAAACATTTCCATCTCCTGTGAGCCGAAGTTTTAAATTCACCATCGACATTGCTAGAAATTTAGGGTGATGTAACGACACCATTAAACATGTCTGGATGTCTTATTGAAGTAATTAGCCTGTTGTAACCTTTAATCTCCCTAAATTCCTCTGCCTCACCAGACAAGATGCCCCTGGCTCTCCCGAAATTGCCACATGCCTGTCGCATGGAAAATGGTAACCAAGCCAATTTCCTTTCTCCCTTCCCTTTTTTCCTCTTCAATTCCTTTGTCTTTCTTTTCACTCCGATGTTTCCCTGCCCTCCTTTCATTTTCTCAAGGCTAAAGCTGATAGCTGAGATGCAATGAAAGGCTGCTGCTTTTGCGTGACTATAATTGCACATTTCATTTTGACACTAAGCAGACATAGACACAGATAAAGAGAGAGGGATAAGAGGGAGAGGCAGAGAAAGGGGGGGACTGTGTCCCTGGAGAACCCTGTGTTTGCAGCTTAATTGATGACAACCACAAGTGAAGTTTGGGACCTGTGAGCTCAGTCCTGTCAACATCACAGGGAACCGAGACAGCATGTGCTCACTTGTATTTGGGATGGTGTTTAAGTATAAGCTGTGTTTGGTCCAAATCCCTGCAGTTGTGGGGCAAGACTGTTTTACGCACATAGCAATCTGCAGGAGGCTAATTTAAAGACGCCCGTTTCCTATTGTAAACAGAGCATTTACAGCTTGTGTGGCAGCATTCAACAAGTTTGCAGTGTGGTTGATCTCAGTTCCAGTGATAAAACGTAAGATTTAAAGGCAGCGAATGGAGACGTTCTAATCAAGCAACAGGTACCCAGTCTTTTATATGGACAGGAGGGTAAAGTCAAGTGCTCCCAGCTATGAATTAAACAGGGAGGGAAAAAAAGTGTCTCCTTTGACTGCGTGTTTCTTGATTCTCTCTCTGGGCTCTGGCAAGCCGAGCCCAATGTTAAGTGGCTTCTTGAGTTTATCCAGCGAGGTCAGAGGGAAAATAAAAACATCACGCGAGAGCTACAATTACAGCCCTCGAACATGACAAGCGTCTGTTTTTGCGCTTTTGAACGAGCGCCCACTTTTAATGGTCGGTTCTGCCTGCAAGATAAACAAACAGTCATAGGGTTAGCGTAACCCCTGTCTGCGAGCGCTCGCCAGCCCAAGCCAGCGAGGCAGCCCGAGAAGCTCAACTCTGCCGCAGCGCTACGCAGCAACAGCAGAGGCAGCGGTGGTTTTGGCGGCAGGGTAAATTACAGCATGGAGCAAAGCTGTGGTTTGTATACAGCGTACTCACACACTCACTCGCTTTTCCTTTCACCGTGCTTTCTCTCTCACACACGCTCGGGCTCACTCTGCTCCATACTGTTTCACAAAACTGTTCAGGTTGACACAAAGTACACTCACACACACACACACACGCACGCACGCACACACACACACACACACTCTCTCACACTTGCAGTCACTTGGGTGGGCCCTTCCCTTCCCACAGGTGTCTTCAAAGCAAGGCCAGCAATCAGCATCGCCTCTGGCAAGACTTCCAACCTACAAACCTACTGACCTCATCAAGAAGCCAGTAATCTCAGAAAATATTGGCTCGGAATCCTGTGGGAGAATCTAAGCTAATGGGATCTCATTATACGGAGCATAAGAAGAATCCCATCAGGTGACATTTTACGTGTTGCATCACTCTGTATTCTCATCCAGTCGGGCCCGAGGGGCTAATCAAAGATCGGTTCAGCTAGATTTCCTCCTAAGCCGACACCCAGTTTGGAACCATGAGATAAACCGTGATGAATGTTGATTGTAAGGTTTCAGTAGTTGTGTTGCAATCGATCTGTGCAACCGCATAGTGTGAATAATATGCACCCATGTGCACAATGTGCATACCATGTTAACACTAATTCATAACATCCTATATTTTTGATTTGATTAATTTATTTTTCTCATAACATTCTCCAGGATATACAACAGGATTGTGTAGGATGAGACTAAATTATCCCATTGGTACTTTTTTTGGCGGGGTGAGACAGAAGCAGTACTGTAGACATTGTGCACGTGTTGGGTGCTACAACAAAAAAAAGATATTAGATATTATTGTAGACATATTAGATATAATTCATGTTGCTTTTCATTAAATTAAATAAATGACAACTTTAAGGTAATTTATATAACAGCCATATAATTAGTTCTTTGGCTACTCTCCCTAGAGGAGGTCCAGTATAGGTGACTCCAAAAGCACAATGCGCGGTCGAAATGACGGTAGACGGTACAAATGTGACGGATGTTAAGAAGGTCCAGTTTGATGTCTGTTCCTGTAAAACGTCCGCTGTAAATTGGTTATACTGTTGTTGTCAAGGGTTTATTAGCTGGTGAGAGAATTTCCGCACCGTGGCTTCCCTACCGCAGAGAACAGCTGAAGGATTAAAGGAATTGCAGGAGCTTCTTCGGGAATCTACCATTTGCAAATCCCAGAGCATGGAGCATGGTGCCCACGGCAGGACACCACAGAGGAAACTGTTGCTCTCCAAAACAAATGTTCCTGAGGCCTGAAGTTTGCCAAAGAGCAGCTTGACATCCCACAGCACTTCTGGAAAAAAATGTTGAGGAAACTTAAGTTGAATTGTTTGTGTTGACACGCAGCACTAGGTACGGGGGTAAAAAGAGCAGCGCATACCACCATGAAAACATCATCTCAACAGTGAAGTACTGTGGAGGCGGCGGTGCTGCCTCTGGGTCTGGACAGTTCACCACCACCGAGGAGAACTGAATTCCTAAGTTTATCAAGGTATCTTACAGGATAATGTCAGGGTGGCTGTCAGCCAGCTGAAGATCAGTTGAAGTTCAGGGATGTAGCGTGGCTATGAGCCTCAACATCAAAAGTAATTCTACTCCAGAATGACTTCAAACAAAGACAGTCCACCTTCTGGAGCGGCCCAGTCACAGCCCAGGCTTGACGAATGACCTCCAGCGAGCAGTTTAGACCAGACATCCAAGGGTTTGTTGGAAGAATGGTCCAAAATTCCTCCTGAGCGCCGTGCATATACAGAAAGCACTCGTTTAAGGTTATTGCTGCCAAAGGAGATTTTGACCAGAAGATAAAATCACATTTCATGACCAATTAAGTCAGAAAACCAGTCATTCCACAGCAGGGTTTAAATCCTGCTTCTTCTTGCGGCTATAAATTGATATTGTTAAGAGTAAAGAGGGGACCCTTTGGCTAAATGTTGCTATTACTGAGCACTGGATGCTTCAAATTATGTGTAATTATGTCTAACCCTAACCCTAACCCCAAAACTATATCTACGAGTTCAAGCTATTGCTTTTTATCAGTTATGTGCAGGGTGTGATTTGCCGATATAATAACTTCTATTATTCCCTTCTTAAAACCTTTCTTAATGTGAAAGTATTTACAAATGGTTGACATTGGCTATTATTTATACTGACTAATCGTATTGATTTATTCATATGATCGTATTTATTTTGTGAGTCTATTTTTCTTTGCTCAGGTTCCTTTGTCGGACTAGATAGTTTGTTTTTTTACATTGTTAAGAAAAGTACCATATAAATTAGGTTTATACAGTAATATGGTCACCATACGCACTCCTGCACAGTGTGACTAGCATACAGCTACTGTTTATATTCATAGGCAGTTGTATACACACATAACACTCACAAATTCACAATTAAAGATGTACTTGATCGTGACTATTATGTCCATGTACACAAAGGGAAAAAACGCAGACATACACAAAAACACGAGCATGAACACACCCACACACCTGCTGCCCGTCCTCCTCCACAGCCCCGTGTGTTAATGGATGGGAGTCTAATTACTGCTCTCACACTGGGACTACTTTCTCCATGCTTGTCTCCCAGGACACGTGTGTGTGTGTGTGTGTGTGTGTGTGTGTGTGTGTGTGTGTGTGTGTGTGTGTGTGTGTGTGTGTGTGTGTGTGTGTGTGTGTGTGTGTGTGTGTGTGTGTGTGTGTGTGTGTGTGTGTGTGTGTGTGTGTGTGTGTGTGTGTGTGTGTGTGTGTGTGTGTGTGTGAGAGAGAGAGTGTGAGAGAGCGAGCGAGCTCTCTCACACTCTAGTGGCGGGGTTAGTTCCTGTCAGCACAGTGCTCAGACACACACATACACACACACACACACACACACACACACACACACACTGCTCATTAGCCGACTCTCTTGTCTTCCTCTCATTTCGCTTACTGCTAGACGCAGAAGCGCGCTCAGTCTTCATGCAAAACACCGTTAAACACTGCGCAGCGCTCAGCCGAACATCAAAACATGTAGTAGCAGCTTAGGTTTGCGTATGCGTTTCATTTTAAGATATGATCGTTTCCTCTCTGTCTGTCTCTCTCTCTCTCTCTCTGTGTGTGTGTATCTGCTTATGCCTCTCTCACAGAGAGAACTGGAGAAAGAGAAAGAGGGAGATGATTGGTGCACCTGAAGCAACACACAGAACCAGACAGACACACTTCCCCATTCAACCACCACAGTTCTGGTTAAAAATAACGACACGGAACTGTGAGCTGCTGACTCCATCTCTCACGGTACCTATGCACACATCTGCATGCACTGCATCGCACTGACACACACACTCCCTCCCACACCGAGCGCTGGTGGTGGCTGAGGTCTTCCAAGTCTCTTGTTTTGACACAGTCTCGTCTGTGACGCAGTCTGTGTTGTACCATAAACTGTCGCTGTACTAGAGTGACCTCTCCCACCACTTCCTCTGTGTCTGCGAGTGTGTTTCATGTCCCCTGCGGCTTTCAGACTCAGAGTCTAAGTGGAGCATGGGGGAAAAAGACAGGTCTTCAGAGGGAACGATCGCTGTTGAGAACCTCTGCTGCTCACAAACAAAGGCCACCTGGCTCGGAGCGGTGGGGCGGAAATGTGCTCTCCTCTGTGCTACATGTGACAAGTGCTCGTTAATAACAGGGTCCACGCTCTCGAGGCCCAATTAGCCCTTCAACTAATGTGGTGCTAATCATTCATGAACGATGAAAAAGAAAACCTTTCATGTTTATATTTTTGGAAAATGAGCCTGCTCTCATTTGTCTAACCCATGATTTTGGCAATCTGGCATATATGAAGTTAAAAGAGTGTGGAGTGAACATTTGTGTCTGCTAATGAAACTGGAATGTGACCTATTAAATACTTCATTAATGTTGCTTAAACAGTTTGTCAATATCAGAATGAAAAGCTCACTTTCAAATCAAATATCACCTTTTGCAGCTTAGTGATGCTCGACTACAAAGCAAGATGAGCGTCTGTATATGGTGTCCTATTTAATTCACTGGCAACTTCTTTTGAACTTTACTTCAAATGGACAGTTTATTTCATCCTCATGCTCCTCCTCCATTAACCTCTCAGACTGTTAAAGGCACAATCAGTAGATTAGACTTATAATTATGTACACAATGGAAGTGTGTGCATTATTAAATGGAAATTGAAATTAGTTTGCTACACGAATGAAAAGGTTTCAAATGTTATTCTGTTTTTCTGCTACATTTGACAAAAACATTATCGATGTAAATCAAACTTCAGTGACATTAAAACTTAGATTAAGTAATTATTTATTCGTGTTAGGCAATAGATATACTATATACTGTTGTGCAATTGCCATATTGAGCACTTACGCTCGCTGTGAGGCGATCACAGGGAGTAGAAGGTTTGTATTGAACATGGCTTCACACCTGTGGTGGCTTCATCTCTGTTGTCATCATAGACCTGATGTGTAGTTACTTTCTTCAAGAGGTAGAAATCAGCTACAGCATCAGCTATAACACCTATGAACCATAACCCTTCACCATGCAACTTCAAATCCAGCTTAGGTCTTAATACTGAATAAATAAATGAAAATAAATGTTATGATGATGTCAGTGGATTATTTGTTGGTTGCGTGACACTTGGGGTTGTACTTTGATCACGTCCTTTGAATGCTTCACATTCATGATGTCTTTATATTACTCTTTGCTTTCTATTAACTTCTATGCACTGTGGTTTTAGCTGCAGCAACAGCTCCAAAAAGCCCAACGTCATTGCTTAAGTATCCATCAATTGACCAGCACCTGCCAAAGTCTCAAGCTCTGGATAAGAGTGTCGTACAAAGCAACAGCATTCGGCCACAGATAAAGAAGGAAAGACAGGAATTGAGTCCTACAGGCGGCAGTGCCAGCAGAGTATGGATTCATCTCTGTCTGGCTGACCTTATCGGCTGCTTGCTGTTGATCGACGATGCAGAAGGAGGGGCAGGCGGAGGGTGGGCAGAGACCGGCACCCGAGTGGACCCCTGGGCCGCTCGATTGCTCAGCCAAGTGGAAAATGTGTTCTCAGATCTTTGCCTGACATGCTGTCCTGTGGGGGTTAGGCCTCTTTGTGTGTGTGTGTGTGTGTGTGTGTGTGTGTGTGTGTGTGTGTGTGTGTATTTGTCAGTCAGTCAGTCATTGTCTGTGTCTGTGGTCTTGTGTGGTCGCGTGTATATGTCAGGAAGGAGAGGAAGCACTGGCAGGAATTCACCGTGATCATCGCCGACTGGTGTGTGTGTGTGTGTGTGTGTGTGTGTGTGTGTGTGTGTGTGTGTGTGTGTGTGTGTGTGTGTGTGTGTGTGTGTGTGTGTGTGTGTGTGTGTGTGTGTGTGTGTGTGTGTGTGTGTGTGTGTGTGTGTGTGTGTGTGTGTGTGTGTGTGTGTGTGGTCAAAGACCACGGAGGTTTGTTTGCATGAGGGAATCTTGTGTGTGACAGTTTTACACAGGTCTGCTAGAAATATGAAATATCAGATTACAGGGTGGAGTGTGACCATCGTGTCATCTCTTTGGAGGTGATATGTGTGTGTCCATGTTGTAGGAGCATTAACATTTACACATTAAAAATTTCACTTAACGGTTAAATCATTCAGCATTGCATTCAACTCTGTGTGAAAAACTAGCGTGTGTCTGAATATGTGTGTCTGAAAGGGGGTGTGTGATGTTGTAGTGGAGGCAGTGAAGCCATGATGCCTCCCTGGGCCTGTTTTCAACTGGAACACTGTCAGATTGAGCGACCTTGGGCTGACAGGCCCAGGAGTTCACTGGACCGTGTGCATGTGTGCGTGCGTGCAGCAGAGTCTGTGATTGTATGGTCATGCATGTGTGCGATTATGTGTGGGAATATGGGTGAATGCAGGCTTGTGTGACTGTCTTCTGTAGTTTGTGTGTCACACATCCATTTTGTGTGTGTGTGTGTGTGTGTGTGTGTTTGCAAATCCTCCAGGGTAGCAGTCCATCTTGACAGTCTGTGTAGCCCCATCACATCACTGTCACGCCACTCTCTCACTTGGACGAGTGATGGAAGGAGTCCAGAGGGAGAGAGAGGGAGAGAGAGAGTGAATGACAGATTGCATTGGAGTAATCAGGAAAAAGTGCTGTGACACACACTCTTCTCCACTGAGAAACGGCGTGCAGCTTCAATTTCCACGGTTTCCAATGCTGACACAAGATGGACATGTGCATGGAAGTGATGAGGGCCTCCTTTTTTTTTCAGCAGACACAAAACCAAGTGTTAGAGATCACAGTCGTCTACGTGTCTTCCAAGGATACAGTATTTGAAATAATAGCTCCTTCATGTCACTTTATGCACCTACATATGGTTACATAGAGGGATGTTGGTCTGTCCATGCGGGCGTATGTTTAAAAATCATATTTCAGCTTTGCTGAAAATATACACTGAAACAACCCAGACAATGAAGAACGTCTGTGCAGTTTGAGCAGCTGTCCACGTCAGAATGTGACCTTGCTCGCTTGCCTGCTGTATTCTCCCCTGGGTTCACTCTGGATGGCAGGAAAAGTTCCGGAAAACGTCCGGAGCAACATTTGTGGACAAGGGGTAGAAAGGTCCCTGATTGGAGGGCTAGTACCTTAAAAAAGTACAGGAACCTTTGTGGGTGGGGCTTGCAGCGCTGAACATGCCTGATTGTTCGAGTACTGTAGTGTTTTATTGAAGCTGATGAGTCGCTGCAAAGGCTTGTAAAATCTGTTTCCTTAAACTTTAATTGAGCATTTGTGAAACAGAATACAACATGGAGGAATTCCATGAGCCTCTGTTGTCTCTTAAATTCAAGCAGGATTCAGTCGACTGTTTGGTGAAGGAATTGTGCTTGTGCGAATTGTGCTTTTATGTAAGAGCCTCCAGACAGCTGTGAAACTATGGTTACACCTGTGCAGATCTCATTAAGATTTCAGCGAGGAAGCTGCTTACTCAGCCTTGGCGACAGCGCTGGGTACTGTAGCTCTCAAATTATAGTAATGGTGAGGACAGTCAGCATCATGCACTGCGTCAGGAGCATTTCTGCCACGATGAGATTGTTATCTCATCATTGCTTGGGACTTTCTGTCTCATAAATTATCCATGAGATTCCCAATCATCTGATGAAATCCTGTTGCTCATTTGAATTTGTCTTAGTTTATCTAGGCCATATTTTCCAAACTCAATGTTTGGCCTGGTCCGCTCAGCGCCGTGCCAGCAAATGTGATCGTGGTCCCGTTTCAGAGTAATGATTTACAAAATTGCCCAGGGTAAACTTTTTAATGACTCCATTTCCTCTGCCGGTGCATTGTCACTCAGCTGTAAATGTAATCAGTTGCTAGTCCAATTATATTCAAACGGAGCCTGTCAGTGTTGTTTTGAAGAACAGGACTGCGGTAAGCCTAGACAGTGAGGAGACTCTTGGCTTGTTTCGCCTTGTCAGCTGCTGCTTTTAATCGAACCATCTTCTGAATAGTATCCAGATTGTGCCTGCACTTCTTCATCCAGTCCTTTTATGTGTTGGATGCCTGAGGCGCGAGGAAATTCTCCTTGATATGCTTCGCTTTTTCAACCTTTGCTCAAAATGTGGAGCACAGATGGTCATTGTTGGCCGAGAACCAGGTTTGTAGTTCTGCAACGCCGTGGATGGTCCAGAAGTTTAATTGGAATGCAAGAATTTGGACGAATAAATGAAAACGCGTGGGAAAGCAGCGTGTTATCTGTTGAATTTCTTTAGTTCTTGTTGATTTGCTTAATCGTTCTCAGAGTGTGTCAGGCCCAGATCACGTCATGATGTTTACAGCCCCAACACTCAGCAAAGCGTGGCGTTATAGTACTGAATTCAGATAATGAAACTAGTGTTCTGGATGTGTAATGGAGTCAAATTGGAGGCAGAGAAGCACCGTAATCAATATGTTATCAATCAGGAATTGGCATTGTTATGTGTCTTGCATTAATCCATGCAGAGTCCTAAAGCCCTACATTGTGGTATAAGAGTGTGAGCAAAGACCTAAGGAAAGTGACGTCTTCCACTTCCTCACCAGAATCCCATTTACTATTTATTAGATTTATTGAATGTTAATGTACGCATTCTCTCTGTCCGTTTGTCATTTCCACTCACTCTTGTTGATATAGCAGCTGGAATGAGATGCTGTTGTTATAGTACAGGCTGTAAAGAAGCAATGGTATTTTTAACTAGGCCGCCTGTGTCAGTTGCCAAGCACTGAAGGGTTTGTGTGAAGTCCTGTGCCCGGGGGGGCTTTTGGTTGTATCTCTGTGTGGCAAAAGCAGGTAGAGAAACAAATGTGGATTTCCACAAAGGTTGTGGAACTGACACTTGAAAGTGAATTGCAGGAGTTCCTCTGGAGACAGATAGCCTTTTGTTTTTTGCACTATAGGCAGATGTGTTATGATCTGCATCGGCATACTGCTGCTGCTTTACCTTCACTCACACAAGGAGTTTTAGAGATGTCTTGACAACAGTTAATCTAATAAATTCATAAAATCCAATGGGTTCTTTCTTAGCCCATGTCCCATCCTTCCACCAAGTTCTGTGAAAAAATCCCTATTGTAATTTTTGGGTAATCCTGTTGACAGACAAACAGACAGAGGTGAAAAACTTCCTTGGCAGAGGAAATGATCATTTGTTGTTGAACAGCAGGACCTTAGCCTTTTGTCCTGCTAGATCTCCCAAATAAAGGCCCTTGACAGACTTAATTGTGTTGAATGACAAATTCTGACATCTGCAGCCTGATTTACTCATTTGATAATAACGCAGCACTTAAATTTGGGAAGATGGCTGATATTAAAACATTCCCCTTCAAGGCTGATTGGCTTCTCGGTCTGAGCCAGTACAGCATGTCCCCGGCTCTGTCCGCCTACGTCAGCTGGCTACTCGCAGCTCGATCACAGTTCTTTAATCTAATTAACGCCTATCTTTGGGAAGACATCTAAATGACTTTAAGGCATATGATGTGGTTCAGTACAGATTTAATTGTTGAAACCTCTCTGACCCGATCTATTGTAACTTCTATCTTACTGCTTAAAAACAGCTTGGCAGTGAGACAAAATCTTCCCCCTTCAACTGCCAACCACTCTTTATTCAGTCCTTAACTGTGACCTCTGGTGTGTGTCACTATATAAATATTAATCTGTTTCATGTGGATCTTTATGAGACGCTGCCTCCAGGAATTGGCAGTCTTGGTCTGTCAGTCTGATGGTTGGGTCCACCACTTTGATCCAGATTAAAATATCTCAGCTACTATTGAATGAAATTGCCATGAAATTTTGCACAGACACTCGTGGTTCAAAGTGATTGAATACCGTTGACTTTGGTGATCCCCTGACTTTGCCTCTAGCGCCGTCAGCAGCCTGACATCTTTGGCTCATAGTGAAATGTGTTAACATGTACTGGATGTAGGGCCACGACATTTGACTGAGAGAATCCTGTCCCCCATGTGATGAATTGTAATAACTGTGATGATCCTCTCGTTTTTATTTAGCGCCATTATCAGGTCAGAATTTCAATTTGTTTAATACTCAACTAAGATGGTGATCTTGGTAAACATTGTCATTGCAGGTATTGTAGCTTTGGAATAGACTGTATATAAAGAAGGACGACATGACAGTTCCCTAAAAGTACTAAACCCTGCCTCCTAATTGTTAGCAGATGGGACATAGATACACGGATACACACAAGATGTGTTCTGTCATTTTAGATAGTTCTTATCACACTTATTTGTTAAGTGTTATTTTTCTGGTCAGTTTGGTTTTAATGAGTCATTTGATGCTATATAAACTGGGTGAAACGTCATGAATAAAAGCTGAGACTGACTCTGGCTCCAAATGACGTCACGTACAAGATGTTAAAACGAGATGCATCGTGCATCTTCACTCACAGTCTATGAGCTGTAGCCTCTGAGAGATGGTTATTGGCCTTTCAGAACTAGTTCCTAAGATGTTCTGAATATCCGAATACAACAGACATCAGGAGTGTTGTTACAAATTAGCACATTCGCAAGTGGAGTGAAAAGCCAACATTCATACAGTGTTGCACTTTCACATGAAAAGAATCCCACAACAAATGGAAAAAGATTGACAAAGAGAAGTACAGGTGACCAACAACAGCGTGATGTGGATGTGAATGTTGGATCTGGTGTCTGAAGTTAACCATCCGGCAAGTTTATGTCAGACGGACTAGAAAGCATGTTTCCGTCCTGTTATTCAGTATTCATAAAGACACCCTCTACTTCTACACTACTCAGCTGTGCATTTTAGAATAGCTTGTCTCCTCCACCGTATAAAGACTTCAGCTGCCAAAGCCACTTAAAAGCAGCCTGACCCTGGGTGAGTTGGAGTTCTTTGTGTGTCTCTTTGGATGAGAGAACTGTCTGTTGTTTGAGAGCCACTCGGTTTCTAAAACATGTTTGTGTGTGATGCTACAAAGAGCATGAAGTAAAATACGTACTCCTGTAGCTGCTAAAGCTCCACATCGTGACCCTTGAGAGGCTGTTGAGCACGTTTCGTCTCATCTTCTCAGGCCGGGAAGATGGAGCGGCTCAAGGAGTTGCTCTGTCATTCACTAACAACCACTTGAACCTCGCTACCAAGGAGACCCAGGTACTCCCCAAATCCCAATTAATGAGAGAAAGGCTTGAGGAGGGTGTTCTTGACTCTGGCTGTGACGGCTTAATTGTAATTTTGGTGATGCCCCTCTGGCAACAATCTCTTCTACTTGACAGCTTTGTGCTCCTGTTTGAACTGACAGCGCTCCTTGCATATTCATTTAGCTACAACTGAATACAGTTTAATGGTGGAGCATATGTCCTCTGAGAGGATGCGTGCAAGTTATGCAGCTTTCAGGCGAGGAGCCATTTTGTGTCTACTCCGCTTCCACAGTGGATAATTAGAATGAATGTGCTGGTGACAAACACGTTCACACGACAGTGACATAAACGTGGTGCTGTATTTTAGTCAAATCTGATCAGTCCTCTGAAATATGTTGGTGCCTTTAAAGCTACTTGTTCATATCCCAATAAAAAGTCAGTGTGCATGTATTTTGACATAACAACATGATGACATGGCTTTACTATGTACATGGAACATTGATTCTTAGTCCATTGATGCGAGAGGAAGAGTTTTGTTAGTCACTGGCAGTAGCATCCATTTGCTGATGTTAGCAGGCTAGCATTCACCAAAAACATCTAAACAATCATTGAAAATATTTACAATTCAACCCATCAAAACTGATTCACGCATACATTTATTTGAGTAAATCAAATATCTATTTCTCAAAAAGAATAACAGATTGTTTAGTTCGGACACTGTTTCTCTCTTGGTAAATTCTTATTCTGATATCTCAAGTTTAGATTATCTGCTGGTAAATACTAATCCAATACCGCTGCTCTGTTTTGCCCTCAAATTGAAAAACTGTATACATCACTGCGAAGAACTCATTGAAATCCTTTATTCGTGGTGTGAAAGCTCTGAAAAACTTCACCTCCCAAAAAGTGATGTTGCTTTTTCTGCACATATTTATTTTCAGTATGAAGGTACAACAGCTCATAAAAAATATATTGATGTGCAAATTAATCACGCGCACAAAATGCCCCCAGTGTGTAAAGACCTTTATATGAGGCACATCAATCAGTGATTACCAGCGATATAAACTTAGATGCGTCTCCACGGATGTTTGGACCTGGAATAAATGCAGTGCTGCTGGATATTGAATGAGCATGAATGGTTGTAGTGTTTATGAGTATGAGCATCTTAATTTACAAAGCAGCAGAATGGCTCTCCTTTATGTCATTTATTTATCTAAAGAAAAATAACAGAACTACAACCTCGTCAAGTAAACATTTTTCATTTCATTTTGTGCAGTTGTGTAATTCTCAGATCCTTTTTTAACCTGCTCGGTTGTCTTTCTATTACTTTACTAGGGATGCTCTATCACTAGCTCTGAACAATTACAACTGTGACCCTCATCTGTAATAACTCCTTTGATAGCAAGTAGGTCCAATACAAAACAAAATTCAAAAATTGTAGCACAAATATGCGCAAATTCAGCATATGAACCCAAAGCTACACATTGGCAGTGAGAAGCTGTTGGCTCTTCACAATTATGCAGTGGAAGTAACATATCATAAAATTACAACTAAATCTAGATATCTACAAAATTACTTTATATTGTTGGTCCTTTATTTTTGCATAAAAGACTGTTCCTGTATTAGCAATGCTGTTGTTGCACAGGCAGCATCCCTGACTTCAGATCAACCTGGATGGACCATTACCATCGAACCGATGCATACAGGAGCAGAAGAGCAGCAAAGTGCATTAATGGTAGTCTTTTTAATGTCTATGGTTGAATATTCTTCCTTGTACGAGTGCTGTATCTCCCATGACCCCTGCTCCTTATTAACATAATATTAGGTTTGATCAGACTGGAGCTAAATGCATTTTTCTGCATGAATTATGTAAGTACCAGACATGTCGCATTCCACGCGGCGCGCGGCTCTTCCCTAAAAGCCTTTCCTGGGAGACTGCAGTGAAGTGGACAGAGCAAACGCAGAACAAAAGGTTGTTTTGTTGAAAGAGGCAGAGTGGTGACATTATGAACAAGTCATTACACTGAGGTGGCACTTCGTAGAGCAGCGGAACACAATCAGACATGGAGGGTGGATCTCTGGGAGGGGGAGGTTGGCAAGGTGCTAATAGCTCTTTTAATGACAAAACGAATTACATGAAATTTCCCTTAAGACCAAAAGCTCATTAATACTTAAGTTTGTTTCATGTTTTAGGATTATTTTTTCATAGTGTTTCTGCTCTGTTAGATACAGCACCTCACAACTTCGGAATAACTTAAGCAAAATTTACTTTTCTATACTATTAAATTGTTTTTCACCCCAACACTTAATGCTGCCTAATTTATGTTTGTTGGTAATGTTTTTTTCAGTGTTCATATCCTGTATTACACATAACATTATGTTTACGCTACTCAAACACAAGGTCAACAGTATGGACAGTTCCCAGTTGTGGTGGTTGAATATTTTAAAATACTCTCTTTTAACCAAGACAAAGATCTTGGTCTGATGCACTTGCACCCACCTGAGCACCCATGGGTGTGTTGGTCTTAAAGTCAATTTTGCATCCAATAATTTTAAAGGGAAATTATCGACCTGGCAAATCTGCCATTGTAATTGTAATCTCTAAAGATGCAAGCACATCTGGCTTCTAAAGGCAGTGGTAGATGTTAAATGATAAATGTGTGTACAAAAAAAATATACAAGTAAGCTTAAATTTATCATAGAAGTTCCCAATAATGAAATTACTGAAAAATGAATGGATTTTCTAAAAAATGATTCACCAGGGTTTTAATAGAGCATTTTCTTTCATTAAGATACCTCTGACAGCCAATAAAAGATGGAACATGATTGAACTGACGACCAAAATTAAAGAACTGTCTGTATTTCTCCTGTTATCAGTACAAAACTAAATTCTTTCTAGGAAACTGAAGGAAATGGATTAGAAATTAAAGATTTTTCAGACAAAGCATTACCAATTATTTTTGTTCAGTAATATGGGTCAAAAATCCAAAGAGTTGAAGTGATTTCGGCTGATCTCTGTTTCCTCCAGTTCCTGGTGTTAAACTTATAAGGTCGCTGAGTGATTGGACATACAGTGAAAGAAAAGGTGAAAACATATTGATAAACATGATTTTGTTTCCTTGTCTAAAACTGAGGTGCCAAATTGGTAAGATATGATTGAGTTGAATCAAACAGTAGTTACAGCAACAATATGAAAAAAAAGTGATGGGGGTAACGATTAAAACCACCCAAGAAGAAAAGAAAAACAATACCGTGGAAGAATGGTGACACAAGTCGGGTCTCTTCAGCGCTGTCATGCAGCTTAATCATTTGGTTCACAGTTTCCTCTTGCAGGACTGTGAGGTGAAGCAGCGTAACCCTCCTCGAGCCTCGAGTTATCAGCTGTTTGGATGGTATGGTGTTAAAGAGAACCACTGTGCGGGCCAGCACACGTCTCCCTGGTGGGATCATGAAATCCCCGCAGCTCGACTCCCCACTTTGCTTAATATCCCTTGTCAACAACTGCTTTGGGTTCAGTTCTGGCCTCTGGTATTCTAATCAGTCACTATTATGGGCTAAACAGCTACACTGGCCCCGAGGCCAGCTGCTGGGCTTGTTTGGATGCGTTTGGATGTGTGCCTGCATTGCAATGGCCTGCCAGCATGGGGGCAGCACAGTTTGATAGAGCGCGCACGCACGCACGCACGCCAACCGCACGCACGCACGCACGCACGCACGCACGCAGACATAGTTGTACACCGGCACAACAAAGACATGACTGACGGTGAAAACAAATACACACTTCCTAGTAACAAGAAGCAGCCTGGTATGGATGAAACTATATCAATTTATTTTGGCTTTCAAAGATGTGATGAGTCGTACACACAGTGGGTGATGTGCAGTATTACTGTTACTGTAAATTAGTTAAAAATTTCGATGTGCCAAAAGTAAGGAAATACCACCAACTAGTAGAACCTCTTGACTCCATCAATTAGACCCATCCCTTGAAATAACCCGCAACATACCACATAGCTATGTACTTTCTCCCCCGTTGACAGGTCACATCACACATGCTGCTGCTGATTGGAACATGACGGGTTTCAACTAAGGATTGTTGCTGATTCAAACTGGGAGCCATGGCAACCAACATACAACACTGGGATTTATATGTGGAACTTGGTTAATTTTTGGATAATTTCTGTTTCTCATATAATTATTTCTCAGAATCCTAATCTCCACTTGGAAATTTTAAACCTTCAATTACTGTTTTTATTTACTGTTATTATTATTATAATCATTTTGTAATTGTCATTATTGTTACCTTGGTTTACTACTTCGAATATTTTAGGTCACCAAAAAATAGTAACTTAATATTGTGGAGTATGTCAGTATCTGCTGATGTGACAAAAAATATCATAAATATATTCACATTGTGACCCTAGAAACAGTAGGTCACAATGTGAAGGTTAGCATCCCACGAGCGAGTTGTTCCCTCCGTCATAGCGAGAGAGAAAGTGAGAGACATGACGTGATGGGCAGCGGGCTGCGTGCCAGCCTCAGTGATAAGTGGACCACTGCAGAGTTATGAGTGTGTAGAAACCTGATAGCAGGATGGCAGCACTCAGCATCTTAGAGGTGAGGGACAGGGGGAGGGAGGGCGCATCTCTGACAACAGCATTACTTTTAAGTGGACGGCTTGAAGATATTAACACGAGATGCTTGTTTGCCTGTGTGTGTGTGTGTGTGTGTGTGTGTGTGTGTGTGTGTGTGTGTGTGTGTGTGTGTGTGTGTGTGTGTGTGTGTGTGTGTGTGTGTGTGTGTGTGTGTGTGTGTGTGTGTGTGTACTTAGTTAATGACACACAAAGCAGAAGTTGTGCCAAGAGGAAATCTAACTAGACCAGAGCAGAGGTGAAACTGCCTCACAAGGTCCCATGCTTCCTTTTGCACTGCGTGAACTTTTTTGTTTCAGATCCGGTGAAGACTCAGAAAACACAAACCACGTTTGCAACTGACAGGCTGTATTCACATGCGCCGTGTATTTATCTCACAGCAACATCCTGTTCGAAGTAGTAAACCAAAACTGTACTATGCTTTAATCTAAAGACTTGCGAAATATCCAACAGTCATACAGAGCAGTGACAGAATGGCTGTTAGGAAAAGCTCCTGAGCCAATTAGGGCCTCTGTGAGGAATAAAGTTTGTGGCCTTTATACATGAAAGGAGTGGACGTCTATCTGGTTGAAAAATAAATAAATTCATGAATTGTATTCTAACTATCAATTTCTATTTTCTGAAAATTTGCTAAGTTTTGCAGAAATTATATACATTATGCCACATTACACTATTATATAGAAGCAAACAGCAGGCAGGTCTGATCAATCACTAGTGATTGGTTAAAGGAAAAATGTTCCCAGACAGAAAACAACTAACTAAAGCTACATGTTGGTCTGGATGAAGGGGTGATACATACATGACTACCCAGTCTGAATGTGATGCTAGAGGAATAGGTACCTTGATCCAAATGCAGACTCTTACTTCAATGTGATTACGTCAGTGATACTGTACTTCCCCCGTTCCAGTTCCTTGAAGACAATATGATGGGTTCTGAATTTATTGCAGTGGGTGGAGCAGGGTAATTAGAGCTATTGATCTGGCTAAACGATAGCCTTTGTCTAGTGCTGAAGGGCATGTGCTCAGCAAGGCCCTGGTGTTATCTGATGACCCGTGAAATCGATGGCCTGGCTGCAATCTCCCAGGTGATTTACCTCATTCCATTTATCTCTCAAGGCTGAGTGGGTCCACATGCAGGAAAACAGAACACGAGGCCACGCACACACACTGTCCATAAGCAATGTATAAATACCGCACGATAACACTGGGAACCCCCCCTATCGTGCCTACAGATCTCCGTCCGTACATGTAGAGGCTTGTTCCCTTTGGCACCATTTTGTTCTGGTCTATTATAAACGTGCTTATCTTACAACCTGTGGAGTGGTTGATAAATAAAAAAAAAAAGACCATTACATGGAGGAGACATTTGAAATGTCACCAAGATGTCAGGCTGCTCTCAAATGATTAGTAGATTCCGGTTTTCTTCTTTTTCTAACAGAAGGTTTGTGCTGCAACAATGAGGCACATAGTTGAACCAATGAGGAACAACCTCTATTTATAGTAATACAACAGATTTATCAAGTATTTATTCACATCTATCTATCTGAATGTGAAAAATTAGATATCATGTTCACCAGAATGAACACAAGTTCTAATTTCTCACGTTCACTTGAACTGATTAGAATTTGATTTTCAAACGTCAAAGTCACTGAAGAATTTGTGTGTTAATTATAACAACATTTCATGCAAATGTCTAGTAGGATAAAATTAAGTGATGACATTTAAAATGTAAAAGGTCAAAGGTCAACTTCGCTGCGACATCATAGTGCAAAAACACTTTTCTGGACATTATTCAACGCCATAGGTCAAGAACTGAAGGAAAATGTGATCATAGTTCACATTTGGTGCGATACTGAATTGGTGATATCAATGTTGGTGCTCACCTTGAAACTGTGGTGATTATCTGCTGCCAAAATGAAGCTGTGTGCAGATCATCCACATTTTAGAAACTTGTAGCTTCTCGGCAGCAACATCCATAATTGATGCTTTGTCTACAGACATGGCTACAATTAATATGTTTTACAAAGTTCCTTTAATGTCTTCACTATACATATTATATGAAATATGGATGGACATGGATGTAAACTGCGACTAGACTGGTTGGCCAAGGGGTAATAATAGTTAATGAGATGGAGCTTGCAAAAACAGAGATTTTCTAACTGCAATTGCTTTAGGTGAACACATTTCATCATCTCTAAATTGTCTGCAGTGACTTGAATCATGACACACAGTGTAATTATTAACATTCAACTTAAACCACGACCTTTCCCTAACCTGAACTAAAGTGCTTTTATTGCGTAAACCAAACCACAGCGAGAAGAGACCCTGGTTTCTTGAGTCACATCCTGTGGTTTTTATGCCCACCACTATTAATGTAGCGCTTCATTCACTCACACAAACTGTTGCCTGTTAGTTTTATCCGGGCAGCGATTACAATTGTTAGCACAACATAGCTGGGAAAACATTTTGGTTATCTAAAAACATAAAGGGTTGCTGGACCAGGCTCTCTCTTTGGGTTTTGTTTTTTCTCATGGTGGTCGCAGCAGTAGTAGAAGTGGCACTTGGCACCTCCCTGGGTGTGTTGTCAGTCACTTGGTGAAGGCAAAGTGGGTCTCACTGTCATCACTGTGTTCCCTTTCCCTCTCCAGCTGAAGGACGGGATAAGGTCACTCCGTTGACCTGCCTTTTACAGCAGCCACTTGGACGGTAATCACAAAAAATAACACCAACCCCCTAAAGAGCCTTACCCTGGGCTGGCCTGCAGACTCGGTCACAGTGAGTGCTGACTAATGAGCGTATTAATCACAGACAGCACCAGAGCCAGAGCCACTGTGGATTCATTAATGCTCAGCAGAGCCGTCCGACAAAAGACTCCATCATGTTTTTGGTATCCACAACTGTGAACTCATTTCAAATAGACACTGTTTTCAACAAACACTCAAACTGCATGAGTGCTTAATATTATGTTCCAGGGCAATAGGTCCATATGATACACTACAATTAATCTGAATTCATGAGTAAGATGAAACAAAATAAACAAATGAGTCAAATTGCATTCACTTTTAAACTGTGAATCTGCTATTGAATTATCCTGCTAGTTGTAGATGCCGACTGTCGTGTGTCTACAAATAAATTTGAGCATCTTTTAACCGAAGTCTGCAAGCTGGAATAAGTCTTTCAACTCGAAGTGCTAATATCTCCAAGCTCCCTGTAAAAAAATGAGAACAAAGGGAGAATTTGTCAAGGCACTTTGAGGAGCCTCCTGTCTTGTCTCACTTCTTCCCCTTGTTTACCTTTAGTACCTTAACAAATTGCCCTGATAAGACATCTGTGTTTTAAAAAAGCTTACTTGTCACAGGATGGGGCCCGATTTCAAGGAGGGATTACAGCGAATCAACAGATAAGATTTTAAAACAAGAAATTCCCAAAGTTCTCCTCCCGGTATTTGAAATTCAGTTCTGTGTGACTCAACTGACTGTTAATGAATGAAATGAAATGACTCCTGTTTTCTTCTGGTATGTCTTACATTTCAGACTGGCTGGCTTTGGCAATGCTTTTTTATTATGAACTGGTTGATAACATTAGAGAAAAGACAGCAGACTATTTCTTCTCTCAACATGCATGTGTCCAGGCCTATACATATATGTAAACACATACAGTAAACACTGAACAGGACAAACAAATACATGGCCTTTAACCAGAAAAAGCCACCACCTTTTTCTATTCACACACTGCTCTTGTCTGTGTTTGTCTGTTTTGATAAGGTACTTTCCACTTGTTTGCATTGATTACAGGCTGACCGTTCACAGGGGTCCCTTTTTACACAGTCCGTTAAAGACAGGAAGTTTGTACCTTTATTCCACCTCGCAGTTACGTATAAAAGGTACGAACTCGGAAGTGGGAGGCAGTTGTTGTTCTGCCTTTGAGCGGACAGCGGAGATAGTCAAATCGAGGTCTGTGTAAAAGGAAGAGCCGGAACTTTGGGACAGACGCTGACGCTGTTGTGTTACATGTCACACCTCTGATTGTGGAACGAGGGCACGCTATGCAAAATCACACACTTGGGCGGCAACATGCCAGCTTGTTTGGTTCAGTGTAAACAAGCAAAGGGAGCACAATAAGGGGTCTTCTTAACGGCAATATAGCGGGATGTCTGTATAAAAGGGACTATTGATACACTTAGGGGCCCTATTCATGTCCCCAGCCCCCGTGACACACACTGGGTCCATTGTGACAAGGAATGTTTCCTTTCATGGCCTGAACTCCACTGTGAAAGCATGTCAATAATCCTGATTCAGTGGGTGCTTCACAATACTGCTGTGAGCAACCCCACCAACCAGACCAGTATGGAAATAGGCCCCATTTTTGTTCGCTGCCAAGAAAAAGTAACCGGGACGGTTGAAAGAATGGACAGTTGAATAAATGAGGCAATAAATCTGATGGATGCTGATACATAAACAACTTCACAGAGGTGAGATTAGTTACACAAGAAGAAACAAAGACACTAATCAGTGTAGTGTACGCAATCCCTCTTCATTTATAAATTCACATGCCACACCAAATATCTGAGAGAACAGCTTTAGTGCTCTGCTCAGCCCCTCCTTGTTTTCACACTGCAGGCCTTCAAAAGGCATGTGAGCATGGTTTCTCTTCTCAGGAAGTATCCAGACCCTCGAATACAGCAGAAGCAGGAACCTGCATTGGTTCATTATAGGAGCTGTGGTCTTGGTACTGAGGGTTTGTTTGAGCAAAGAATGTGATACCATAAGCAGGGTAAATTGGATTTGAGTCTTTAGTGGCCACGAAGCTATTGAAAATATACATCAGATATATTTATTCTGGGGCTGGTGTGAGTCGGGGTGGGTGGGGGTGGCCGAAGGAGGCTGGATGAATCCAGTGGCCAAGCTCTCGCAGAGATGGGAGTGAAAAGGGCCAATCATCGCTCTGTGAAGAATTAAAACCACCTCTGCAAATAGCCCCAATATTTGTGTAGTGCCTCAGAGTGGGAGTTTCACAGCGTCTGGGTTTCCAGGGCAAATAAACAGTGCAGAGGTCTACACAAGGGTAGACTGCCCCCCCTTATACCAGAGGTGAAGCCCACCCCTTTGTTGCTCCCTAATCTAGGCCACTCTCTATTGAGTAGGATGAAAAGTGGATCTGTGTGTGCTTGTGTGACTGAGTGACATATCCACAGACCTCAGATGAAGCTGTGTGATAATGTTTGTATGTGGTTCTTAAATCAGTGAGACCACCGCTGTGTTTGCTAGTTCCCAGATAAGCCACATCCTCACACTGGACCTACACATACCGAGAGCAGGATCCTCAACGCAGAGCAAACTGACAAATGTCAGCACCGCTCACCAACCCTTCTGCATAACTCAACAGTACCGTACAGTACAGTACAAATGTGATGAATAAAAGATGATCTTGATAGGCAAGCAGCTGATAGTGGAGAGTGTAAAAACGAACTTGTACGTAGGTCTATTCTGACTGGGTCCAACTGTCTTTGGGTCCCTTTCAGTTCCCTCTTTTTATGGAAAAATGAATGTATACATGACAGTTTGTTTCTTTTTTGTTTCCACAAGCTAATTTCAGACAGAGTTCAAAGGTTTGGACCCATTAAGAAGTCTGCTGCGAAGGGGTTATCCTAATAGATTTTTTCATCCCTTTACAGTAAAATGACAAGACAAATGTATATGATTTCTGTGCAAAATGTAGTGAACGATTTAGCTTGAAAGAAACAGATAGTAGGTGCAAGTCTGAAATGCCAGAGTGAGACCACATGTGTAAACAGTGAGTATATAGGGTAACAGTAAACACAGCGGTTTCTTCACACGAGACAAACATTTGAAGTAAAGTGGCAGGAAAATAAGAAGGTTGAAATATTGCCTTGGCAAGTGACTTACAAGTGTTCATAAAATATTAAGTCATTTGCTCCCACTTTATACTTGGAAGTGCCCCATATTTGAGGAGGGGAAAGAGGTTTTGAGCACTGCCGCTCTTCTTCTTGGGCACTTCAGTCATGCAAACTTTACAAAAAAAATGCAATACTGTAGATATTCTGTTTTCCCTAAATCCTCCACCACATGTAGCTATACAATCACTTCAAGGGTCGCAGTGAATTCATACCACAATACAGTGAAGCTTTCAGCCTTGGGAAACGTAACATCTCATACAACCAACTCGCATGTCACTGGAGTATGAGAGGAAAATAGAGCAGGTAGTGGAAACACACACAAACCACTGATCGGCTCTTCAACCGCTCTGTGAAACAAAACAACTGAGGCTTCACAAAGTTGGAGGCTAAATTGCTCCTGAAACCTGAATTCATGTATGTGCTCTTCTCTCAGTCCACGTTTCTGAAACATGCAGCCAGGACTCACACAGTCTGCAAGTATGTGTGTTCAAGGTCAAAGGTCAAACAATGGCGAGGCAAAGAGGAAATGATTTAATTTCCCTTTTTTTTCTTTTACTGTAAGATTAGTTAATAATGAGATTTTTTTTATTCATAACTCGATAATTAACTTTCAAACTTTTTATTAAAATATATCAAGCATACTAAAGATGGGAATATATCACAAAATTATAACTTGGCTTATGTAATTAACATTTGTGTAACCTTTCTTGCATAATTCCACTTTTTTTGGCAACGCTGCATCACGGAAGTCTCTGCCAGTCTGCACATCCTGACACTACACCTGTGTTATGTCACCATAATGCATCACTGGCAAGGACAATATTAGAAAAAAAAATGTCTATAGGATGTAATTTCAAGGTGTAAGTCACTTTGTATGATTTTGTTGTGCTTTGGTTTGAATTTTTATTTTCATACATTAAAACTGACAGCACAACATGGCGCCAGGGGTTGATTTTAAGTGTGGTTTTCATAAATTAATTATGGTAGACCACTTTTTTTTTTTTTACAGTCAACGTCTGTTTTTGGATTCTACATGTCAGTTGATGACTGATTTGTCGGTGCAAGTCAGTGATTATTACTTCTCTTCGCTGCCAGTAGCAAAGTTCCCCCAGGAAGTGGCCTGCAGAAAGTCTGTTCCTACACTCAAACGACTATGATTATAACTATACGGCTACTCAGATAACTAATCATTAGAAGGTTTTTTTTGTGACAGACCTTCTTGAAAGTCTCCCAGTGAGTATATGTAGCTTACTGACATGTCCTCAGTACAAGAGCTATCATCCAAAATCATGTCGGAGCATCTGCAGGAGGGATCCATTTGTTGCTAAGCAACAGCTGAAGCTCGCAGCAGCTATAGCTACACAGAGATGTTAAAATTTGGCAGACTTCTTGACTTTTGGGCACATTTGTCTGCTGCAAATACTATGAAATGTACCAAAATTTAATTTGATTAACTTAAATTTAGATTTCTTTTTGATCTTTGCATTAAAGACATAATGGAAATATATAACAAAATAAAACTGCTGTACATTTTTAGAGAGGAACTGAAAGTGTATTTCTGTAAATCGATGTGCACCTTAGGCGCTGCAAAGTAATATTTAAAAAAATTACATTTTCAAATATTTGATTTAGCTGCTCCGGATTTAGTCATTGACAAGTACTAATTCAATATCCTGTATCATATCATTCACAGACAGCTGTAATTCAATCTTTAATGTCCATGTTGACATCTGTAAATGTATGATGCATATTAAAAGGTTTCACTTTTAAAATCATCTTGGAGGTGGGTATGGAATTATTTAAATTATTAGCATAATGATTGATATCTTCGCTTCAGGCCATTTGACTACCGGCCCTAACATTTAACAACCTCCCAATAAATCAAATTATATAATAAAATTATAATGTAATATACGATGGTTTAAAAAAAGAAAAGAAAAAAGCAGCTGTACTTCTTCCAGGAAGCGCCAAATGAATTCAAATGTGCAGGGACAAACTTGGACAACCAGACAAACAAATAAATACAATTGTAGATGAAAATGAGAGCAGGAACAGAGGAGTGAAAGTAGCCCATGTTTGATCGAGGTAAAAAGCTTTGTTTAGCAGCAAATGTTTTCATGGGGAGGGGTGGTGGTGGTGTTTGGGGGGGATCAAACTGATATTTAGCCCCTACTGCCTTTTTTCCCCCTCCTGCTTTTGTTTTATGCAGGGCTCTTTTTACCACATGGTAGTGACAGATTGTTTGAGCTGAAAGGAAAAGCCATTCGAAGCTAATTAAGCAGCCATTCCAGGCTCCGTTCGCGGGCGGGAGGGAGAGGAGCGCAGGCATTTGTCAGCGCCGGGACCAACGTGGCTTTAACTGACAAGCGCGGCTGCTGACTGACAGTTTCTCAGGCCCGGAGCCAATCGCGAGCGGCGGAGGAGGACGGCTGCGACGCCATTGGACACGAGGCGGCGGAGGGGGGGTGGGGACGGGCGGTGAGGGGAGGAGACGGACCCACGTGGGGGCCCGGGTGTAAGCGAACGACACGTGATAGGCTAATATCCCGGAGCGCAGACGTGTTGCAGCAGCCCCGAGCTGCTGATTGGAGAGCGTGTGGACGCTCGATGTCTCGTTAGATGTGTGTCGATAAACTATTCTATTCGTCTAAATTTAATTTATTGACTTGCTTGTCTCTTTTATTTACTTGTATTATTATTTTTATTTCCCCTATTTATTTATCTACCTTTATCTTCAAATGTATGGCTGGCCTTGCAGATGTATACTGATAAGTTTGTGTGCATTTCCTTGACTGTGTGTCTATAAGTGAACAGACCGTGGGAGGGTGGGGAAAGGGAGTTAGTGTAGGAACTTGTATCAATGTATCTTGTTTCGCACTTCTTGTTGTGAAAAACTTGAAAATAAAGTTAAAAAAAAGATATGTGTCGATCAATTCAAGTCACTCAAAGGACACTACTATCTATTTGAATTGAGAGCAGAGAACGTGATTTCCCTGCCGTCAAACGTCAGACTATAGCTTCACTTCAACATATCAAGCACCTTTACAGACATATATTTTTATTAAAATGATACATTTTCTCTAGCTCCGGTGGGGTTATTTCCCCCTGTTTACACAAATACGTGGTTAATATGAATTGGAATCGCGCTGGGTCATATAACCCACCGGTACACACGCCGGACCACCGGCGGAAATACACGGGACATAATCAATGATTTGCCTTTGTTTTGAACAAGTTGTTGAAACGCACCGAATGTCACTTCAAATCCAAAATGGCGTGAACGCGTGAGGTCACAGACCGCGGGGGCCAATCGCGACGTCGGCTTTTCTGGAGACCCCCACGTGGGTGTTGCCGCGCAGCGATTGGTCCAACGTCGCCGAGGTGGTCGGGAGAGCCGTGATTGGTCGGAACGGGGCCCCCCCCTCTCCTCGTCGGCTCCTCGTGTGTGTGTGTGTGTGTGTGTGTGTGTGTGTGTGTGTGTGTGTGTGTGTGTGTGTGTGTGTGTGTGTGTGTGTGTGTGTGTGTGTGTGTGGTACCGCGAGCGGCGGAGGAGCTGGTTACACCCGACAACAAGCGAGTGGTGTATCTCACTAACGGACGACATTTTCAAAAAAGACGAGCGACACACACCGTCCGCGCGCGTCGACGTCCTACTCGGAGACTCACTGGAGGATTTCTCCCTCATTTACCGGATGTAATGTTCTTCTGAAGTTGCCTGCCGTCGACAACTCGTCCCGGCCGAAGCGGCTCCCGACACTCGACCGGACGGACGGAGGAGGAGGAACGCGCTCCGCCGCGGGTCACCGGGGATTGTGAAGAGGCGAAGAAGAAGAAGAAGAAGAAGAAGAAGAAGTGTATGAAAAAAACCACCAAACGGTGACGGACATTTTTCCTGTTTCCTTCGCTCCGCGGTGGCGGTTACGGGTCCGGGATATTAAGCCTCGTGTCTGGATACTATTTCTTTTTGTTCTACCTGCGCGGAGGGAACGAGGAGGAATCGGTCGAGACAAAGGTAAAGCGGGGAGCGGAGAGCGGCGCTGACGAGGCGGGTGGAGGTGGTGGAGGAGGTGGAGGAGGAGGAGAGGCTTCATGGCAGCAGCTCCTTGTTCTGTGATCTCCCGGACCACCGACACGAGCCCCCGCGTGCTCGTTGTTTCCATTCGTGGAAGATACGTCGTTAGATTTACGAGAAAACCCAAAGCAGATCAGAAGTCTCAACTTCGGGATTTATTTCATGCACGTTTCACTGCCACACTTTGTAGTTGCAATCTGATTTAGATCTCTTTTTTTTTCCACACACAAAAAGTAGGACTTATTTGATTTATTTTTAATCACATGAGCGCGATAAAAAAGAAAAAAGAAGAAGGTCGTTGTGTCGTTTTTAGGCAACAGACAGCGAGGCGAAGTTCATCGAGCTTGATTTCTCGTCGATTCACGACCTGGGCGCTTCGCTCGCTCGCTGCGACTCAGCCGCGTTCTTCTGTTTGTTTAGGTACAAAGGAAAAAGGGCCGGCGACGAGGTGACATCCAGCCGGTCGGGGTCCGAGGGTGCGCCTCGAAGCCGAGGACAGGGCTTTGTCCGCCGCCATCGTGCGCATCCGGGGGAGGGGGTGGCGGTGATTTACCGCACCTTCGGCGGGACGACGGAGCGAGACACCGCACGGACTCCCTCGTGTGTCGGGCTCGACATGTATCCACAAGGCCGGCATCCGGTGAGTAGCTGCCTTTGTCACTGTTTGTAAATTGATGCAAACTGCGCCGCCCTTCACAACAGACTAATTCCCTGGTCGGAGTGGAGCTGCTCGTCCACACCTTACTATGTATGGGCTGCGTCGGTGCTGCCGAGATGCTTCACTCTGCAAGGGGGAAAAAATCCCTGTGAGATCGTCTTCATTGGCCACCAGATCAAAGATCGTGGTTGAACTCGAAGACGCAGATCATCACTTCCTTCTGGAAACCGACTTCCTTTCGCAGTTCTTGTTACAGTTCAGTGCTAAAAGGTTAATTGTGCTTGTTGCACAGCACACACTGAAACCCCACAAACAGTGTTTGATTTGAAGCCCCCCCACCGTCCTCTCTGCTCACCATGTAACATTACCTGGAGGATGGATGAAGTGACCCTCCTCTGTCATTGCACATGTTGTTGAGTGAAAAGCGCCTCTGTCCTCCGACAGCCAGGGCTCAGGGGAAATGTGAGGACAAACCATTAAGAAAAAAAACAAGTTCACCAAGAAAGAGAAGCAGGAAGTGGCCAGATAGCGAGATGAGAGTATTATCTTGGCTGTGATGGTGGTATTTATTTACACCCGTGGTGTCTCCAACCTTGCACTTTTCAGGCACCTCATCAGCCAGGGCAGCCTGGCTTCAAGTTCACCGTAGCAGAGTCCTGCGACAGGATCAAAGACGAGTTTCAGTTCCTGCAGGCCCAGTACCACAGGTAATGACTACCCCTCTGTCAACAACACTGGCTTCCTGGAAAGACTAGGAAGAGGAAGCTGTCTCTGTTTTGTTCCATTTGTGTTGCTTCAACCACTAACTCCAACGAAACACACGAAAATGTCCATGTACTACATTTTCTAACCCCAAATCAAATCTAAATCAAGGTGTTCGTTCTCAAGTATCTATTGAGAAACTATTGTCAGAAATTAAACACTACCGTATCTCTTTCTTCCCTAAGCCTTAAAGTGGAGTACGATAAACTGGCCAATGAAAAGACAGAGATGCAGCGTCACTACGTCATGGTAAGAGCAATCGTCGTAAAACTGTGAATCTGATTTAAGAGCATATCCTCCTTTTTGCCTCAGGTGAACAGTCACAGGTGGTGCAGCCCCGGTGTTTGCAAAGGCCACGTTAGCATTTGTTCCTGCTCGGTGCTGTTGACTCGCGCCTGTGTTTTCATTGGATAAGGAGGTGCAGGGTGGGGGTGTGTGGAGAGGCAGTGGAGAATCTTGCAGGGGTCAAATGTCCAACTATTGATTGTGTGGTGTGACAACCCCCCCACCATGGCTCTGGCCCTCGGGTCCTCTTTATGACCCTCCATCACCCCTCCCTAACACACCCAACATGACCCACTGGGGGTTAATGACTGGTCTGCTGGCTTTGCACATGAATCAGAGGGTTTCCTGTAATTTTTTTTTAACTCCCCTAAGGTGAACCATGGGCTCGTTCAGACACTTGAGACACGCCCAGGGGTTTCTAAGATATTAGGTTGACTTTTGCATCCTTTTCTCCAACCATAAAGATAATGGACTGCTTGCAGCGACCAGGCACTTTTGTAGATAGGTGTTTGATTTCTATCAAAGTGGTGTGGCAGGTTAAATGTAAAAACGTTCCAAAACTGCAATTAAATCATATTACTTTCGGTTCAAAGCTCCCCGATGATCGGATAGACAATGAAATCTGAGCCTCTGCAACAAAAAAACAACTCAAAGTTTATTTCTGATACAGGAAAAGCTGCATTGTGTGTGTGGAAAAAGAACAACCTTTATTTGACAAGTGATGTGACTTAACTCTTAGTGTGTGTGTGTGTGTGTGCGCTTATCTTGTTTGTACATGCAAGGAATTAGTTTAACCGAACGTTTGTTAAATATCATTTTCCCACTGACAAACCAGAAGGTTGTGGGAGTAGCTGTAATAAATGGAAACTGTTTACCGTGTCTTTGATAAACAAGGCTGACTATTAGGTCTTATTTTGCATTTGGTGGTGGGCTCACAAGCTTTTGGCATTTAATATCAGATAATGTTGTTTTCAATAATAGAATTGGCTTTCCTCTTGGTTTTTTAACCATAGACGCTGCTCGTGCCCAGTAGAGGTAGAAGTAAACGGGAACTGTAGCCAGTCGCCTGTCGGCAAAAAGTACATGAAGTTTTCAACCTCTTTGATTCACGTTGGTGCGATTTTAATGCTTCACTCATGTGCTGCATCATGTATTCAACTTCTCTTTTGTTGTTTGAGTAAGTCTGCCACTTTTTTACAGCTTCGATGTACTAACAAATTCTGGTTCTTGGTCGAGAAAAGTCATAACTAACTTGGGATTCCTGTTTTGTTGTACACAATTAAGAGAGTGCATATAGTATATAATGGAGGGTACAATGTTACCTCAAATGTATAAATGAAAATACAAAAGTTTTGCTTTTTAAAATGTTTTCTCCTCTCTTTTTTTTTTTTTTTTTTTTACAGTACTATGAGATGTCGTATGGGCTCAACATTGAGATGCACAAACAGGTATGTAGCCATATCGAAGAGGGTTTGTGTATTGTTGTTTTTCTTATATAAACATACCTACTAACACACACACACACACACACACACACATACCTACCTGACCTTTGTTTCTGCCCTCATCCTTAAATGCCTTTAGGAGGCATACACATACTGGCTTCCTGTAGTGAAAATGCTGACAGGCTAAACAACACGAAGGGCACACTGCCTGATGGGGATGGTTTGATAAGATTAAAGCGAAGTATTTGGCAGACAGTCTGAGAGAATGTGTTTCTGTGCGGTGTGTCCTTGTGTGTGTGTGTGTGTGTGTGTGCGCGCGCGCGTGCGCCCGCACCATTCTGTGTGTGTGCCTCTCCAGTGCCAGCTGGGCTAAAAGCTCATTAGTTCAGCTGCCACCCAGCGCTGGGCATCATGCTGCAGTGGAAAGACTTCGACTGATGAACAGGGCTAAAATACCTCAACACCACCCAAGGAGAACCTTCAGTAGACAGGAGGCGGGGGGGATGGCTACTCTACTGTGGGAGTTCAACTAGTGCTTTTTTGTCAGCTAATCTCTGATATTCCTCTGGATGAACATAAGATATTTCCCTTTTTTATATTTTAGCGATGCAATCAAGAGCAATTGAGAGATTAATATGATAACGATGAAGTATTACATAAGTATTTACATGTTAGTTGCAGATCAAGGTTAGCAAATTAATTAAAAAATGTATGATAACGATTAGACATCTGGAGTTGGGTACTCTGACGATTGATCGGAGTGTTTATGACCACGTGGTTCATAGTATTCGTGGCATCTGGTTGGCTGTAATTAGCTAGTTAACTTTTAGTGTGGTCATTTGCTGTTCCCACACCCGCTCCAGACACCATAATCCTAACTGTAAGACACCCGATCTCCTATAAAAGTCAGATTATGCCTGTAAACAACACAAAATACCCTATTAACTCTGGCCTTTAGTCAGCTGTGTGATACACACCACATTGTTCTTTTATTCCTACCAATCTCTTATGTATCAGCATAATCTTTTGTTCTGTTCACTTAAAAAGAGAAGAAAAAGGATGAACACAATCTCGCTATGCTTTTTCTTTTGACACTTACATTTCCATTTTCTCAGATTCTGTGTTGCTCTCTGTTCCCCTCTGTCATCTTTGCCTCCTCACTTCTCCTTTCCCACCTCCTCCTTCTGCCCTTATGTCTTTTCATTATTTCCCCTCCCGCCAACCCGTTGAAGTGATGTGAATGATGGCCCTTGTGTCATTAGCTGTTTGATATGATGTATGAGAGTGGGAGTCTGTCAGAGAGGGAGAAAACGAGATGGAAAGGTGGGGCGGAGACTTCATGGCCCTCAGATCCAGAAGGTTAATGGCATCAGTGGGAGGGGAGCCCAGTTGGAACAGCAGCACACTGCACAATTCATCAGGTGTAGATGTGTTGAGGTTTTTTTTTGTGGGCATGCTGCATCTGTGTGGTGATGAGTGCTAACTAGGGGTTTTCTGTTTATCAGGGAGCTCGCTGCTTCTCACCTCCCTCCCCATTCTCAAGCGTTTCTGCCAGCCACTTATCACAAGGAGGCTGAAGCAGTGCACAGTGGGAGGTGGGACCGGTTGTTGTGTGTTGAGGCGGGGGGCAGTGGACATGACGAGCTGGCAGAAAGAGGGATGGAGGAGTGAGAGGCTTCAGGGTAAATGGGTTAATCGAGTGGTCCTCTCCTGTGCATCTTCTTTGTTTATCAATAAGCCCGGTGAAGTCAACGGAGCAGTGTGAATAATGTATGATTCCTGCCACCTTCCTCCCCCTCTCCCCCTTCTCCCATCCCCTGGTGAACGAGTGTTTGTGATGACATCAGCGAGAGGTAAACAGACAGCCCTTAGCTGTCCCTGTTATTGGTCGGATTATTGGATGCAGGAAGGCAAATTACTCTGCTTGTGTAGAAGATTTATTGCGGAATGAAAAAAAAGATGCGATAAACTCATTTTGTGTTGTTATTACTATAAAGCTGGATTTAAAAGCAAGAGAATGGGCACAAAGACACACATGCATACAAATAAATACACACAGCCCATACATGGGAACACACATTTTGTCTTTACACAAACACTGTAATTCAAGTTCCGACAGACACAATGCTTCCTGCTGATCTGAACGGTTTGCTCGCGAAGGGATCTGAGTGGCTGCTGGGGGTAATTTGTTTAGACAGTGTCTCTTATGACGGCAAAGTGTGCAGGGTGGAGGTAATCACCCTGCGTTGCTGTCAATAAGTGATTTTAATTAGCGCAGCTCATTAGGCTGCCTCAGCAACGTGCCCTGCTGACTTTGTGGTGGGGGTTGCTTTGTTTTTCACTCCCTCTGTTCTCTGTTGTGGTCCCTGTTTATCTCTCCTACACTACGCTGCCTACGTTGTGATCTCAGCTCTTTCTCTTTGCTGCATAGAAAGCAAAAGTAACCAATGAACGTTCAGTGCATCCTATGTCTTAATAATGAATTTTCGCTGCTTATTTTAGTTGCACTTTTTGGTAGCCATTTTGTCAATTTGTTGTATGAACCCACTTTCTCACTTATTGAGGGAATGAGGGAAATGGAGAAAGTGCTTTATCAAGGAGAGTCGTGTCTGTTTCCTGGATGGAGGAAGAGGATGAAAGGAGGAACAGGGGGAGGGAGAAAAGAGAGCTTGTGCAAATGAATAATTTATGCAGGATTCCTGGAATTGTTTGCCAAGGTGATGATGGCCGACCTCTCTCTAAGCCAAAACAAACTGACTATGAGAACACACACACCGTCTCTCAGGGGAGGTTGACGAGGTTACTGGAGGCTGTGAGACATGCTTTATTTTGATAGCCAGGCTAGAAGGGCTGGTAGAACAGAGTTACACAATTAGTGTGTGTGTGTGTGTGTGTGTGTGTGTGTGTGTGTGTGTGTGTGTGTGTGTGTGTGTGTGTGTGTGTGTGTGTGTGTGTGTGTGTGTGTGTGTGTGTGTGTGTGTGTGTGTGTGTGTGTGTGTGTGTGTGTGTGTGTGTGTGTGTGTGTGTGTGTGTGTGTGTGCAAGCTGATGATGGTTTTTTGTGTCTGTGTTGAAATGGAAGTAAATACTTGTGTGCATATGTCGGTGCATATAAACTGCATAATTCAAAATAAGAGAGATTGTGTGCATCATGGGGATTTGAACTCTCAACTTCATCAAATGTAATCTGTTAAAAAAAGCCCATTTCCATATGTTCCCCCTGCAGTCAAGCATGTTACTTCATCTTTGTGTGTATGAGCCCAAAATAGAATGACACGCACATGCAAAATATTCTTCATGCATTTGTAATGAACAAGATACCTCTAAGTGCCTCTTTCCTCCACTGCTCTGGCTGAGAAGATAATTCCCAAACAGCCATCTCTGCCCCCCTCCCATCATATGCCACTTGTTTTCCTCGCCAATTGAATCCTCGTCAGAGACTCTGCTCCCCACTTGGGGGCTAATGCCTAGAGCGACAAACAGCCAAATGGCTTTCAACGCACCATAGACAGAGGGATGCGGTGGAGAGAGAACCTCTCCAAGCTGTGGTGCTACTAGACAACCCTGAGTACCTGTAATTGTGGAGCTGCGGTGAAAAGCTCCTGCTGGCTCAAAGGCTTCTGTTTTCCGTGGCTTTAAGTGTCAATAAACTCTTTGCAGTGCCCGTCTCTGCACTAAAAGCACTGTGGAAAATTGTGCTTCCAAAGTAAAGTGCAAGTCATTTAAGAGTGCTGCGAGTCATGGGATGTGATGTGTTATCATATTTTTTCCCCCTTCAAAATGGCTGTCAAAAAGTCTTTTAAATAAGCTGTGTGCCCATTTGCCTCCCACAACATGTGACCTCTGCCTGAACAGAGTGGAGTGACTTGATTTGAAAAGGAAGGACAGGATGCAGCCGATAAACACAGCGATTCAGTTGAGAGGTTTTAAATGTACGTCTCTCAGGTTGGTGAGTGAGTCATGTTTGCCCTCACAATCTCTGAAATTGTTGCGGAAGAATGAAAATGCAATAATTGGGGCTCAAAAGGGAGGTCTGTTCTATTGTTTTATTTCCTCGCATCAAACTAATAGTTTAACTCTGGGGGAAAATTTGAAAGGAATCCAAGGGTTCAGAAACAGTTAACCTTAAAACCCCTGAACACAACACGGCATGGTCTCAGCCCTGCAGCTTTCACAATGAACTGCTGGGAGAACCCTGTGTTTTTACAGACAGTGCACCTGCATTCCTCCAATGTTTCTGGATTCAAATGAAGACTCTGGAGTGATGATTTGCTTCGAAACAAATGGATGGGACTTTTTGTGAAAACGGTTTGTGGTGAGGGTTCGTAATGTTGTTTCTCTAATAGCCGGGCGTATCAGCATACCACTGTTCCCTACAAGCCCCATGTTGCTCCCCTTGCAGCCATTTCCAGAGAAGTGGTGTGATACTGAAACAATCTAATCCTGCTGTGTGGTATTGTATCCAGCCCCCGCTAATGATGATGGTTTATGAGTCTCCATAGAGCATCCCGTCCTCTCTACCCCCCCACCCCAACCGTGCTGCTTCTTCCCCACTCCCAGTTATCCCTCATTAATTTCCCGTGCCGATCAGATCGACAGGCCGAAAATTCAATTTAATGACCTGCCTCTGTGCTGCGCCTAATATGATTTTACAGGCTGTTCTGGTCAGGGCCCCAACCCAATTTACATAACGATCAGCCGTGCCAGATAGCGTTGCCTCAGCAACAGAAGAGGGGGAAGATGAGAGAGGAAGAGGAGGAAGGAGGGAGGGCACCGGGGAGAGGAGTGGAGATTAGCATGGATGGGTGTGTAGAAGCGTTCGGAGGAGGGTGGTGACTGGATGGAGAGAGAAAGCAGAGTGTGTCTAAGGTCAGACAGAGGGTTGTGAGATAATTCCTGACAGGCCAGAAAAGATTTGTTCCCCTCCTCTTCTGTCCTTCTTTTCGTGTCTCACCTCCTGCAAAATGGAAAGAGTGACACAGAGGCACCCCCCTTTTCATTTTCTTTCTCCTCCCTCCCCCTTTCACAGTCAAACAAGGTTAAGGGAGAAAAATGAGTGGAATGCAGCAGCGTATAAAGCGGCGGGAAAGACCCCTTCACCCCACACACACCTGCTGGGCCTCCACCCCTAATCTCTCAGAATCAATTAGTTCCCCTCCCTCAGTCCAGTCAAATCACATTACCTTTGTGTCAAATCATAAGGTTTCACTTGTCTATTCATCACCTCCACACAACCCCCACCCCCTCTCTTTATCCTGTTTTCCACTTTTGTGTTCCTCTCTTTCTCCTCCTCCTTTTATGGCTCCTATCTTGGTGCAAAGTACAGATTTTTTTTTTTTAAAAAGAAAAAAGAACGGAAATGGGTTTGGGCAAAGTGTCTTGGGACATTCAAGTGCAGTAGACGGCTTGCACAGCACATCCATTTGTCCAAATCGAGCTCTGTAAAGTGCTCAATGTTTGTCGAGCCCTGCTGTATCGTCTTACTCTCCTAGCTAATATTCCGTGGTCGATACCAAAGATGGCTCTGATAGATCGGGCCAGGGAGTTAACCTGTCTGCTTCAGCATTCCCCACCCTTCTCTCTGTGGGCTGTAATTATGAAGTATGGACCTCATTAGGTTTTCTCCAGCCAGATGGTATTAGCATATTTCAGCCTCCTAATGAAATAAGGCCTAATGGAGGCAGGACAGAGAGAGGAGGGGGTGGGGTTGGTCTGGCAGCCCCAATTTAGTAAAGAAATACACGGTCCACACAAATGGGCACTGGAAACATTTGTGTTATAGGTAGTTTAACAGCTTAATTAAAGTGTTGCCCATGGCATTGCAGTATACTGAAAGACTATTATTCTAATATTGTCTCTGTCTCTCTTCTCCCACAGACTGAGATTGCCAAACGTCTCAATGCAATTCTGGCTCAGATCATGCCTTTCTTGTCACAAGAGGTGAGTGTCAACACAGCTATCTGCATTTTAAGAATGTGAATGAGACTATGCAATGTAATAACTGTACATACATTGTGAAGAGTGGCTGTTGTGTGTCAATGACGTCTTATACACTGCAAGACGTGCATCCGTTATTGCTCAGTAAGAATATGAGTTTTAGCAGCTCAACCGCACTAACCGTAATTTGGATCAGCAATCAAGCAAATTATTTTAATCACTCACAGTTACTGAAACATGCTGCTCCTGTTCCTTCTCCACCTTTTAAAACAATCTGCCAAACAAAAAATAGAAATTATCGTTCTGCCAAACCTACAGGCTTTTCTGCGAAACGGAGTAGACAAGACGAAACATGTTATGAACTAAAATTGTCTGTCCTGATCTCTTGACAAGAGATTTCACTCTGTCCGCCAATTTTTAACTGTATAATACAGATTCAGAGTAAATGTATGAATATGGTTGAACTACTTCTGTGCATTATAGAGCTCATTTTTACCTCAGTCAAACTGTGTATTGTAGACTTTCTTAGACTTCCTTTACCATCACGAATCTCATATTTGTGTTCATGTGTCCTGCAGCATCAACAGCAGGTGGCTCAGGCTGTTGAACGGGCCAAGCAGGTGACAATGACTGAGCTGAATGCGATCATCGGGGTACGTGGACTTCCCAATCTGCCTCTCACTGTGTGTATACCCCCTCTTTCTTCCTTCATTTGACCTGAGGGCCAGGGGCAAAACTGCGTGCACAGAGGAAAATCGGCATATAGGCTATTCAAGCATGCTACATTACGCACACAGGCTTCAGCTGAAGTGCTGCATGTCAAGGACGACCTGGGAAAGGGCAATAGATTCAGGAGGAAAACAGGGGCGAGAAGGGAATACGAGTAGCTTAGTGTATTAATCTGCTTCCATTTTCTTCCTCCTCTCTGTGGCATTTGAATGTTCAGGCTGAATATAAACTAGCAATGTGCCATGTCCTCTTCACTCATGCAGACTTGCCCCTGTCGCCAGTGGTTTATTATGTTTTTATTTGAGTTGACAGTGTTTGTAATGTGCTCTCAACACGCTCACTGCTGTAATTTCACTGATTGTTGGTTATAGGGTGCAGTTGCTCACAGCAGCTCCGCTCTGATTTCTTTCCTCTCAGGCAGAGTCAAAGATCATCTGATATAGAGTAACACAGTCCAGGCTGAGATCAGATCGTGGCGTTTCTCACGTTTCACTTTGGCTGCACTTTAATTAGATAAAAGGTTCCAGCCAACAGGCTTACCTCTACCTCTGACCCAATCACAGGAGGAGTTAGAGCATTTGGGTTAGGAAGAGCATTTTGTGTGCGACAGAGATTACAGCAGTATGGACTCCACACACACCGATCATTTGTGAGGTGTTGTGGATAAGAGATTTTTGTCTGGACTTGAGCAACATCGTCAAAGTGGCAGGAAAATCTCCTAATATTCCAACCTCATAGAGTTTTCTCACATTATTCCATGATGTTTAGCCCACACTGCTAACATGAAGTCACATCATTTAACTCACCCAACTTAACTACATCTGTTGTTACGTGTAGTTTGCACTATGTTAATGAGTGAAACCAGATACTAACAAATTCTGTATTATGAGGTCCTTTTCAAATTGGGCACCTATTACTGTAAATATTGGATTTTATTTGCATGTAACCAGCCATTGTGGATTCGCAGCAATTCTGTCACCAGTTTGTTAACGGCAGGTCTTTTTGCCAGGAGGGAGATTTCGTAGTTGCCCAATTACCCTGATTTGTCTAACTTGGAATTACAACTCCAAGACTGTTATGAACACTTTTCTTTTACTCATCTGCTCATAATTAAGGTTTGAATAAATGTTTCTGGCACTAAACTTTGTACTTAAAATTTGGTCCCCTAGTAAGCTTTATTGTCTCCATTGATCAGTTTTATTTTTTTTTAATTTGGGAGCATCTGTGGCAATCCAAACTTTAATAGAGGAAAAGAAAAATTCAGTAATTGACCCTTTAATTGTAGCCACAACCCTGAACACAAACAAAATCCACTACAGCCAAATCTACTTGAGTGATTTGAGCTTCCATCTGCTTTTGTTTAAAAAGAAAAGAAGGCTCGCTATATTTTAATAGCCAGCTTGGACCCAGATGGATAGCTGACCCTTTCGATTAGCCCTCTGTAGCAGAGGTTAGTTAGCGGTTAGCTTGTCCCAGTGGTAGGGGGTCAAGTCTAATGAGAGGCGGATATCGAAATTCGATTAAGGTAAATGAGCCAGGAGCACAACCCCCGTTTTCAAATGTAATGACTTCCTATTTCCTCCTCCTGCTTTTTTTTTTTTTCTCTTTTCTTGAACCTGGCTCAGTGAGACCGTCTACAACAGGAAGTGACCCTGTCTTCATTAAGGGTTGGCAAGGCCAGACTGAACACACGCACGCACACACATGCACACAGAAGAAAACTGACTTTAATTATTGGGGCGAAGAAATGGCAAGTGATCATGTCCATGTCCACACAGTGTGAGTCTTGTCATTGAAGTCGCAGTGATATTCAGAGCATCAGGCTCTGGCAGCTTTCTACAGCAGCTATATCAAAAAATTGATTTGAGACACATACACACGCACACACACGACTAAAATCCAACTCCCATGTTTGCCCCTCAGCGACCACCTGCTGCACTGGGTCTCAGTATGGGACATATATATTATATATATATATATATATATATATATATATATATATATATATATATATATATATATATATATGTGTGTGTGTGTCAAGTTAACATAAGTCTCCCAAACACCAACCCATAGTACTATTTACATTTTATTCAAACAATTAGTCAATTGATTATTAATATATTATAATATTTAATCACTGGCTATTTTGACAATTCACGTAATTCTTTGTCATTTAATTGAGCAAAAAGAGTGAATCCAGCTGCTCTATGTATTTATATCATTTTAAATCAAATATATTTCCATTTATACCGATAATAAAGTGTAATGCGTAGTCGTCACCTCAGGCTGCAGGAAGTTGGAACAGACATTCCTCAGGATTTTCTTATATTTGATAAACCAAACCTTCTGTAGCCCAAAACAACTAGTGTGTAATGTCAGATGTGAGAAAATGTGAAGGAAACTAGTAATTAATGCCATTATGTCTTATTCCCTTAAATAATTGTAAAATTAAAATGTACATAAGGACGTCACCTTTCACCCAAACTGAACTGTGCTGAAAGACTAAGATGCAAACTGTCCTCTTCCCTCTTCACTGCTTTGCATATTACCAGAGGTGAGATATGAGTTTGATTTGACAAGTGTCAGAGCTGTTCTCTCATTTCCATTATTTCCACACAGGGCGAGATCGTGCTCAGATAATGGTTAACGTGTCAGTTACAGGTGGTGCGCTGCTTTTCACCTCCCCCTCACATGAATGCTAATCTGTGGAACCACTACCTTTACACTGCCTTTTTTTCTTTTAATTTCCCTTTGGTTCATTTGCTTATGTGATGTCCTTTGTGAAACATTTGCATCTTAAGGCCATATTTCCATGTGGTTTTAATGTTGACATAGTTTGACTCCTCTGCATCTACCCATTTACGACAGGCAGTTAGCAGTTCCCCTTTTCCCCAAACAGCTGATCGTCAGGATGTCGATATACAGCTACTCTCATCATTGTCTATTTGAGTTGTTTTAAACAAACAAAAATCCTTCCGTGTGTGCTTCCAATCTCTTTAATGTGAATTATTATTTTGAATTTCATAGAATTATCTATGAATATCGTTGGCTTTTGTACTGTTGTTTTGAATGTAACACCTTTGACTGTGGACTTCTAATAAACAAAAGGTTTAAACGATCAATCAAGAAAATTGAAAATGCAGATTAACTGAAGAAATTAACCATTATTTTTTCCCCTGGCCTGGTTATGTTGCTTGTATCATTTCTTGCTGAACCTCTTCCTCTCTCTTTCAACCCAGCAGCAGCAGCAGCAGCAGCCTCCTCATAGCATCTATCCATCCTTCATGGTCAGTGTTCAGAGAAGTTCTAAGACGTAGAGAAACAGAGAGAAACTCTTTTGAATTGCTTGCTGGAAGTCTAACGTGTGTCTGTGAGGGGAGATGATGCCATCACGGAGACAAAGCACGACTTAGGTGTGTTTGGATATTTTTTGGCATCTTGTCCTTTATCTTCCTTCGTTGCCCACGCGTCAGTCCGATCCCGATACTGAACTGAGTCAGCTCTGTTGTTAATGGACAGTGTAGTCTAATCTTTGTCGCGACAACTGAAAGGAAATTTGCTGGGAGTACAAAAGATAAGTAGGTAAAGTAACAGTGGTTGCCAGACATATTAAGCCAGTCTGCCAGCTGGTGTGTGCGGCTGCTGTTGATGCTTGTTCCACCTGACAGTACAGTTCTGCAGGGAACCGGCTCCGCCTAGTTAACTTTAATTGCCTGTTTCCTGTGGAAGTTGCCTGAGCTGAAGCGGCATTTACACATAATGAAAAAAGATAAGTGTGAAAGGAAGCCAGCTCTTTATCCATGAATATTGAATTGGAAGCAATTTATTTTCTGAAATTTTCCCTACCCCCCCTCGCTCCTCTCCTCAGCCATAGCTTGCTAATGAGGCTTCTTGATAATGATCCCTGCACGGTTTTCCTCATTAGGCACACTCAATAGGGACGTCCCTGCCTCAATCCCTCGCTCGCTCGCTGTCTTTTTCATTCCCTTGTTATTTTCTGATTCTGCCTCTCCCCCCTCTTCTTGTTCTGCCCGCCCCCCCAAACCCCCCAACACCCGACTCTCTCTTTTTTTGCCCTCGCTTCCTTTTTCATAACAAATGGGCTGCTGGGCACACCAGTTCAATATCGATTAACAATGCCGCCCCTCAGTTGCTTCCATCCATTGTGCAGTTTCAGGTCCAGCTCCATATAATGAGCTGACTGAATAATGGCCAGCTGCTAAATAAACCTTTAAATGCGGTAAGCCGCTAAATGTAACCCTGTCTAGCCCCCCCCCCCCCCCCCCCGTCATGTAATGAATGTATGGCTGAGGTTATTGAAGTTCTATCCTGCAAGCAGAATAGCAATCATGTTTTTTTCTTTTTAGAGAGGCAGTTGATGGATGTGCTAAGTGTTATTTAACCTTGTTTTAAAGCACTTGCTTCCCTCTTGTCTGAGTGGCTATTTAACTCCTGTCTATCTACTCACTCCTCTCTGGTTGCCTCTCACGCAGATATTCATGGCCTCTTGGGAGGTGTGTGTGTGCTTAACAGAATGTTGCTAGAAGAGTGGGTATGCTCGCTTGTTTTTTTCCAGAGTGCTGAAGGTTTTGAGCTTTTTAAATGTAGACATATTGATTTTTTGTTTTTACAGTTGTGACTGTGATTGGAGCAGAGTAGTTTAAAAAAAAAAAATGCTCTATATCTTTTCTGACAACCAGAGGAGACATGTTGTCAGACATAGTTGTCACATAAAGGCCCCAAATAAGAAACAACACGCAGTTTGTGAAGCAACAGTGATAAGTGCTGCAGTGTTTTAATAAGCAAAGTGTGATATGAAAAGAGAAGCAGATCTGTGTCATAAACTTGGAGGCAGTGTGTTCATTGGCTCAACACTGAAACACATACATCTGCAGAACCTTATGACAGAGCTGATTCAGTCAACTTGTTCAGCAAAAATGGACTAAAACAGCAGTTGTAATAATTTATTAAGTATTTATGTCATATTCAGTGGTGTCAGATTCTCCATTGTGATGATTTGCTACTTTCTATCATTGTAAAATGAATTAATAAGTGTTTCCAGCTGTTAGGTCAATGAAAAACCAGCTGTTTGAAGATGCCAGTTAGGATTCCAGAGAAGTGATGACATTGTTTTCCAAAATTAATTAAACATTTGATTTATTTGTCAAAGAAAAAGTGGAGCATACTTGTTAGATGTAGCCCTACTTTGCACTGCTGTCTCAGCACATCCATATTTAAAGACACAATCTGTTTAAATGGTATTTTATGTTTTAAATGCTGTCCCATGACACACTACAGTCTCTACGGGGTTAATAATGCACAGACGAATGCTAAAGATCTTTAAAATGTGAACCAGTAAAAACTAATAATAACGAATGGATGTATTCTACTGTTTGAGTCATACAACAGGTTGAGCCCAATGATAAACGTACTGTCCATCTACAGCCATGAACAGAATCTGTTTTTCCCCCTCAGACAGTGAATGAGCTGGATCAGCATGTTGGCAGTCGGCATCAATCGTCTGCCATTATGTATAAATGGTTTGGACTTGAACTAAATATCGTCAGAGCCAGCTGTAATGCTTGAGTAGAGTGCAGTCATTCATGGATTCGCTTCCCAGCCGACCCATTTGTCCTCTGTCTTGTCTCCCGTCTCTCTGCGTTTGTTTACAGCAGCAGCAGCTTCAGGCTCAGCACCTCTCTCACGCGGCCCACGGCCCCCCGGTCCAGCTGCCCCCACACCCCTCAGGCCTGCAGCCTCCTGGCATCCCCCCTGTGACAGGTGCTGGCTCCGGCCTGCTGGCCCTGGGAGCTCTTGGCAGCCAGGCCCACCTGCCTGTAAAGGATGAGAAGAACCACCATGACCTGGAGCACAGAGGTGAGGAGCACAGCCAGACTCTCTCTCTCTCTCTCTCTCTCTCTCTCTCTCTCTCTCTCTCTCTCTCTCACTCTCACACACACACACACACACACACACACACACACCGCCTGCAGCAGTTCTAGTACTGATGGGTCATAACTGCCAAGAACAGGTTTCACCAGCCAGATACATTTATCATCGAAACATGTCACTGTTTGTTTTCAAGTGTTTATGTACAGAACTACAGGGTGATGAAATATTAATATGGATGATTTTTTATATGGATGATTTTTTTTTTTGGCCTCAACCCATGATACATTATGACATTAAAATATAAGTGTTTTTCATACTATCGTCAGGAAACGGGAAAGTTTGTAGAAGTTTGAGCACTACAGTGTATGTCGAAGATAAACAAGTTTTAATAACGGGCACAAAAGGACTGTACAACTGTTCAGTTCAGATTACTTATGAAGCCTCTATAAAATGAACACTGTTAGAAAGTGGTAACAACATGGATTATTCTAAGGTCCATGTATGAGAGTAATAACTGTTATCAGTTGTGGTGACACCCATACTAACTTGTGTTTTGCTCTTCTCTCTCTCCTGGACCCTCATCTTTTCACTCGCCTCTGGTCATTCCTCTGAAAGAACGCGAGTCGAGCACGGTACGTTGACTCCTCCTCCTCCTGCTCCCCTGTGCCTCTTGACTTTGCCGGGTCCTGTCTCACTGTATGGTGTCTGGGTGTACTTTACACAGACTCTGGACCATTGTTCAGTAGAAGTTAATGCTCTGTGCATAAGAACATACACATTTTTGTACTCCGGAGAGTATAAGCTGGCTAAAAGCAAACAATTAAGTCTGGACAAATAAACCAGTGGCCATCTAATCCAGGTGGAAAATGATTCCAATCACGAGCTGAGGATTAACAGTCGGCTACCTCCTTTAATTTCAGCACAATTAAAAACGACTTTGACTCCTTCTCTTTCCTCACCTCTTCAGAGGATTTACTGTTGCATGCGTCTGATGCCTGACTCCTTTTCATCTCCTTTTATCGGCCTTTCTCCTTTTTATTTTGCATATATCTTTATCTTCTGCTCTCCCTTCTTCTTATCTCGTTCTGCCCCCCTCCGTCTCTCACTATCCCTATCCATCTCTCTCTCTTCCTTCTCATGTTAAAGTCCCTGTTTATTGGACTGGCTTAAAGCTCTCAGTTAGCTGGAGCACAACACTGTGCTGGGTCTGCTCGACCAGATTGAGTTCCCATTGACCGGCCATCCTGAATGGGCCCACTCATGTCTGAAGGAACCCAAACTCTCTCATCTCGTATGGTGACGAGCGTCTGCCAGTTCTACCTTACCTAATCTCCCTCCTTCCCTGTGGTCGAACACACACAAACACACACACACTCTTCTCTCTCTCTTTTGCACGAAGAGAGTCCTGTACTGATGTCTCAGGTCATCTGATACCAAAGTTGGAGATAAGTGCAGGGTTATTGAGTGTAAGCAGTCCTTTAAAGGTCACAGACTCAGATACCCAGACAGGCTGTAATGATGTTGGAGATTTTTTTTTCTTTGTCAGGCAGCATCTTCAATCCAAACCAGAGCAAAACTCTTCTTGTGGCTTTTTCTTTTCCACAACAGTAGCAGAACAAATTTCCATCTTTTAACCCTGGAAGGAGGGATGAGGAAATGACAGGAAGCTGCTTGTTTGGCTGAAACCTTCAGGGAAAGTCTGATTCTGTGTGGTGGCCAAGGCAGGGGCCATTCTGAAGGAGGTGGTACAAGTGTGTGTGTGTGTGTGTGAGTGAGTGAGTGAGTGAGTGAGTCATTAACTGCCCAACCACAGTGTTTTTTTTTAATTGTCACTCTCCTCTCTCCTTGGTTCAGGAGGTCTTTTTTTCTAATGTCACCCTTTCACTCAGTTTTCAGGCCGTTACCTTCCTCTCTGCAGCCAAGATGTTGGACATCTTCCCCCTCCTTCTTTGGCCACATGTTTCTGTTTTTGATGAAGGCAGGGATTTGTTGAGCTGCCCGTCAGCTTGGGCTGGCCTCAGGGCTGGCTTGCCTTCTCCCCCCTCCCTCCCTGCCTGCCTGTCAGGCTGTTTGGCAGCCCCTCCACCACACCAGTGCCCAGACTACAAAATCCCCGTTTGCTGTTTCTGAGACAGTGCCAGCCTGTGCGGGCATTCCCACTAGTGGGGAGAACTCATTGCCACACTGCTACGCTCTCATTCCTCGCCAGGTTCCTTTCCTGTTTTGCTCTCTTGTCTTTCTTCCTCTTTTTTTTCTTCAAATTTTCTTACTCTGCCTCTTTCAAGGCTCTTTTCTCCGCTGGCAACACTCTCTTTGTGTCTTCACATCACACGCTTGTCCAGCTTCCCTCAGTGACCTCAATGGCGTCCTTCTTTCCTTCCTCTTCTTTATTCTATTCTAAGTTGGTTTCCCCCCGACACACACACACACACACACACTCTCCAGCAGTCATTAACATGTGTTTTACGGTTACACAGTGACTGATCTTGGTCATTTTTTGTTTTCACTTGCATGTACTTGCGTGTCACGGTGGGAAAAAGCCCGGTCAGGAATGCAGGCTGTGTTTGATGAAGTGTGTCTGACCAGGTCAGCCTGAGGGTCTTCACCAGGATCAAATGTCAGGTTGTGTGTTTATCTGTATATATATACAACAGATATCCCAGGCTGCACTGTTCTCAGACTTTCTCTTCACTTCTACTCGATCTGCCCAATGGTTTTGTTTCCAGTGACGTTTTGTCGTCGGTGGTATTTTGTGGGTTTGTTCAGCTGCTTCTCGCCTGTTTCCTACTTGCTCAATCGGTGGCAGCAGCAGGGCTAAGCTGTCCCAGAATCCTCTTCTGTCCCTTCTATCAGACCAGCTCAGTCCAGGAGCATTGAACGTTTAGCTTCACAGTCAATATTGTCGCTGCTCTGATGAAGGGAAAAGCTCCAGATCTACGTCTGGACTTAAATGCACCATTTGTCTGGACAGTGGCAGGACGATGCTGACTTTTTTTTTAGCCAACAGAGAAATGTATTTATTGGCGAGTCTTACAGTTTGTCACTCGATCTCACATGATGGGTTTACGTGACATTAACAATATTGTCCCCGGTGCTTCCTCACATCATTCCTTGCTGCAGCTGCACATGATGCAACATGCAGTGATGTTCATAGAGGTGGAAGTGTATCCGCGTGCGGAATAGGATTTTATAGGAGTCGAATGTACAGAAGACTCTGGGAACTGGACACTGATCTGATCCTGTCGTCTGTCTGCGTTTTGTTGTTGGCAGAATAACTCGGTGTCGCCATCAGACAGCCTCCGGGCAGCGAGCGAGAAGCACCGCAGCTCTTCAGATTATGGTCTCGACTCCAAGAAACGCAAAGTGGACGACAAGGACCGATACGTGAGTATTCATCTCTATTGTTCACATTAATGAGTTTTAAGCTCTGCTATTTGAGCTGTTTGTATTTTATCATTGATTGGCAAACAAACTTTTTAACAACTACTTTATTACGTGTTATTTCATTATATAACCACGACTGTTTTGGTAATGCTTTATTTTATGGGTCTGTAAATTCAAAATGTTCTATAAAGTGTCCTGGAACTGGGCATGTTACTGCTCTAATTACAGGTAAAAGTGTTTGATTTAGACAATTCCTTTATGACTTATAAAGTTTCCTCCAGATAATGAATATGGATTTATGTGGGTTTCAACGGTGCAGTTCTTCCATAGAAATTCCTTTGACTATAAAGATCAAGTTTATATGTCTGTACAGTTTTTCCAGGAAATACTGGAACATGCATACATCAGATGTTCCTTTCGATCTACTAGTCAAAACACTGGATTATTGTTTTTGCTGTAAAGTTTACCAGTGATCTAAGCATGTGACTCCATCATTTCAGGACAGTGACGGAGACAAAAGCGACGACCTGGTGGTGGACGTTTCCAACGAGGTGAGACTGCGTTTGAACTGAGCGCTTTAGTCACATTCCAGTGTGAATGCTGCATCGAAACCAAACACTGCTCTTTGTCGTTTGTCTGTGGAAACCTCAACACCCCCAAAAAAGTCTGTCACAATATTGGTTGTGTGTGCCGTGAGTGTGTGCCTACTTGCTGTATTTCCTTTGCCAGTCATGCGGAAAGTGAGACAAAGAATACAAAGAGTGACAGGTGAATGAAAAGTGTGTATCTATGTGAAGGAGAGTACAAGCACGTATGAGTATATTTATCTCTGTTTGCACACGAGGCCTCAGTTTGTTTGACCTACATGTACATGCTAGTGGCTTTCCTCCGGTCTGTTTGCTCAGCCGTCCCCTCTGTCTGTCTCGTTTAACTCTGTAGGACCCAGCCACCCCTCGTGTCAGCCCAGCTCACTCTCCTCCAGAAAACGGACTCGATAAATCACGGGTTCTGAAGAAGGATGCCGCCCCCAACAGCCCCGCCTCTGTCGCCTCCTCCGGCAGCACGCCGTCCTCCAAAGCAAAGGACCACACCCATGTGAGTGTGAGGGACACGCTGAAAGACGAGAGAGATGATGAAATAAGGAGGTTACAGTGGAAGGGGTGATGGGTGAACTGACAGACTAAAGGGCATTTGTCAAGTGAAGTGGGTGTCTATGTGAAGGACTTATACGCAGGCGGCTTAGCAGTTTGCTGCTGTGAGGGGCTTGAAGGGGCAGAGGGTGGATGCACTCTCAGGAAATCAAACCCCGTGGCTCGCGCCTCTCAATCTCCTTTATGGCTTACCCAGTAAATGGTCATTTCTTCCTCGGCCCGAGGCTGTAAATAACCGTGAGACACAGCGGCGAGGGAGCCGCTGTCTCCTTTCCTTGCTTCGCCCCATCTTCTCCCCCTCCATCCCATCCCCCGTTTTCTCTAATACTGAAGCTCTTACTAACCAAAAAACAGCCTTCATGCATTTGTTCCATGTTATGATTTCACTGTGGATTAGGGTATATTTTTAGTCCATATCACCACCCTTCACCTCACATGGCACCCAGCTCAGCTCTGTCCCTCATTAGTGAGCGTCACCAGGCTAAACCCCCACGTCTCTAACTCGATCTGCAAAGGAAGAAGATGGATTAATTATGAGAAAAGTGGTCGGGTCACCATCTTGCTTGTCTAGCCACTCTTAACAAGCTTGACGTCTAAGCCAAGGTTTATGCCCCTACACACACACACACCATGGCTGTAATGAAGTGTCAGTGTTAGATTGGATGAGCTTGAGCCATCCACTCAGATTGTCACTCTGGATTTCCCTGCCAGTGGGGATTTTTTTTTTTTACTCTGACATGGATGCTGTTTTAGTTTCGTGTTTGTGGCGGTGGAGAGTAAGAGGAAGTGTACCTCTTAAGTAACTTGATTATTTCAGTAAGAGGATACAAGACAAGGTTGCACACAGAGGTTAAAGATGATCTCTGTTTTTAGAACGACAAGTCGTCCACGCCGAGCCTGAAGTCCAACACGCCTACACCGAGGAATGAGGCACCGACACCAGGAACCAGCACCACTCCAGGATTACGGCCTCTGACGATGGGAAAACCACCCGGCATGGAGGCGTTAGGTACGTGAACACGACTCATGTACCTCACCGTCACACGTATTTATTATTCATAAAAAAAACAAATTTTCTTTTTCAAGCTCAAAGCAACAAAAAAGTATATTGATGACAATAACAAATTGTGATGATGAGGACCAGCTAATATAATCACGCATGATCATTCTACAACTATTTCAACAAAACATCTGTAGCTGTTTTGGTGATCTTTTTCATGTTTCATGGAAATAGATCATATGGAAACATTAGTTGCAGCCCTACACTACATTGTAATGAACCACAGTTCTATATTTCTGAAACTAAATGATCTTTTCCTTCTGCAGAGTTTCTATAAACCCATCTTTTCTTCCCCTCCAGCTGCTCCCGCCCTGCGAACACCGCTGTCCATCGCTGGTTCCTACGCCACCCCGTTTGCCATGATGAGTCACCATGAGATGAATGGATCCCTGACCAGCCCCGGTGTTTACCCAGGTCTCATCTCACCACAGATGAGCGCTGCAGCTGCCGCCGCCTATGGACGCTCGCCAATTGTAATTATTCCTGCGTCTATATAGAATTAATGAATGAAAATGTGTATTTATTGCACAGACAAATACAATATATTCATTTATATATTTCACCTCCAACGCTCTCACCAGTATCTGTATGAATTGTCCACCGCGGCTGTAGGTTGTAAAGTGTTTGCAGAATGACTTTGAGAAACTTGAGCGTTCATCCTGTATTTCCATAACACATTGTGAATATTTCTGCTTGGCTGGCTGCGGCTTGTTGTGTGTACATAATGAGAGTACAAAGACGGCCTCGCTCCCTTACTTTGATGTCAGTTAGTTAGCATTCTAAAGGCTTTTTTTTTTAAAGGCTCACCCCCAAAATGCATTTTCTCTGTTTGAAAATCTCCCAGGCTTTCATTAGCATTAGCAAGTGGGATGTTGGAGCCTTGTGCAAAGCTTCCCTGTTTGCAGTGAAGCTGAATTTGCACCTTTTGAAGGGATTTGCCTGGAAACGATGGTTCCTCAGGGCATTAGCAGCTAAAGTGAAGCATAGTTTTCAATTTGAATATTAGTTCAGTCTAATTTGTCTTTGCAGATTATTGACTGTTTAACTCGTCCCCCTTTCTTGCGTGTGCAGGCGGGGTTCGACCCTCATTCTCACCTGAGAGCTCCAGGCCTGCCATCTAGCCTCACTTCCATTTCTGGAGGAAAACCGTGAGTCCGGGAAAGAGTTTTGTGTTAAACTAGCTTTTATTAACGGATGAATTGGCTTAAACTGACCACATTTCCCTTCTTCTGTCCTCTGCAGAGCTTATTCTTTTCACGTGAGTGCAGATGGTCAGATGCAGCCCGTGCCCTTCCCTCCAGATGCGCTGGTAGGCCCCGGCATCCCGCGCCACGCTCGCCAGATCAACACACTGAGCCACGGGGAGGTGGTGTGTGCCGTCACCATCAGCAACCCCACACGTCACGTCTACACCGGCGGCAAGGGCTGTGTCAAAATCTGGGACATCAGCCAACCAGGCAGCAAGAGCCCAGTGTCCCAACTCGACTGCCTGGTAACTAGATGTTATTGTCCGTTACGACAAGAGAAAATGTGAAATGTTTTTTTACTTTTGTTATAAGGAAATGAGGCTTCCAACCAGAACAGAGACATGATGTGCTCGTGTTTCATTAGCGCAGTGTGGTCGAGTTTCAGATCCCAACAGATAAGAGATGTAAATAATTCAGCCAACTGCTGCACTCAAATTATCCTTAGTGAGAAAAAAAGCCTGCTGAGTAATGACGCTCCGATTGGCCTACCCTGTCTGCCATTACCCAGCTCATTACTTCCTCCCAACTGTCTCCCATTTCTCATTTTGATACGGCGGCTTCATGCCGCTCCACTCGCCCGGCCCTCGAGGTGTGTCCAGAGTGCAGCTGGGTCTCATGAAGCCATCAGGCTGCTGTTTTAATTCGACCAAGAGCTTCCACACTGCTATTGATCTTTCTCCCTGCTCTCTTGGAGCCTGGCCAACAACTGCAGCTCCAGTCCCTCTCTCCCTGAATCTCTTGTTAAAGCTGACATCCACATCTTCACAAAAACATGAAAGAGTCAGCTGCAGTCTAAAACCTACACTTGTTAAAAAGAAGAGCTCCTCCTGAGTGGAAGTGTAGACAGTCTCGTCTCGGACTCAGTACCCTGTTAATCTCTTTGTTACTCTACACAACTGTAATTGAGTTTCTTCGTGCTGCTCTTTCACAAAATTATAGGTAAATTACATCCAGTTACCAAGATTACGACAATGCTCTCCTTTTGTTTCCGCTCCAGAACAGAGACAATTACATCCGCTCGTGCAAGCTGCTGCCTGACGGCCGCACCCTGATCGTGGGTGGCGAGGCCAGCACGCTGACCATCTGGGACCTGGCCTCGCAGACGCCCCGCATTAAGGCCGAACTCACTTCCTCTGCTCCGGCCTGTTATGCACTGGCCATCAGCCCTGATGCCAAGGTCTGCTTTTCCTGCTGCTCAGATGGAAACATCGCAGTGTGGGACCTCCACAACCAAACCCTCGTAAGGTCGGTACTCTGCTTTTCTTCAAGGAATAAAATATCTGACCGACAACTCAGGACACTGTCATTGTACGAGGCTTTCTGAGCTGTTCCTGACCCGATGTTGGGTCTTGTGTTGCTCCAGGCAGTTCCAGGGCCACACTGACGGAGCCAGCTGTATCGATATCTCCCATGATGGGACCAAACTGTGGACTGGAGGGCTCGACAACACCGTCCGCTCCTGGGATCTGAGGGAGGGACGACAGCTCCAGCAACACGACTTTACCTCACAGGTAGAGAGAAACCCGCATAAAACAACTGTGCCCTTCACTTTATCAGCACAAAGTGGCAAAACTCTTTGCTCTTTTATTGTAAATCATTGTCTTTTCCTTGAAACTGTATACGTCTGGAAACAAAAAGCACATTTGTCAACATTTTCAGTGACGCTCAGTGTATTTGTTTATTGATTTTTTTCCTTCTTTTTAACAATGAACATTAGGGTAAAGGCAATGATTTATAATAAAAGGTTTCAGCTTTCAAGTCGCTTTTAATTTTGTGTCTCTTTGCATCAGAGGCTGAAATATAAAGGTTTTAGTCACAGTGGTGCATCAGGTCAGTTTTACCTCTGACTTGCTCCTCAAACGTGTGTCTCACCAGCGTAACTCATGTACTTTGCTTCATTAACCTTTGTCCAAACAGTGACAAAAAAAATTTGTAGGCTACGAAATAAACAAAACACAGTTTCTCTAATGTGTGTACATCTCATCCGAAGCCTGCAGCTGTTGCATCTGGTCTTGTTTGATTAATCGAGCTTTAGTTGCTTCGTTTGACATGATGACACACTGTTGACGCTCGCTGATCAGACTTGTTTCCTTGACTCAGATATTCTCGCTGGGCTACTGTCCCACCGGAGAATGGCTGGCTGTCGGCATGGAGAGCAGCAACGTGGAGGTGCTTCATCACACCAAGCCCGACAAGTATCAGCTGCACCTGCACGAGAGCTGCGTCCTCTCACTCAAGTTCGCCTACTGTGGTAAGTAACGGCCAAAGAGTTCCGTGGTGGGAACTAAAGATGCAACAGTTGGTCTTGAATAACTCTGACTGAGTTTTGGCCCTGCTACAATTAGATTTGGTGTCGATATTCATGGTTGTCAAATGAAGATTTTGACGAGACGATGATTTTGTCTTTGCCACATCAAGCCAACAATCCTGTATTTATAATGTGAACTCCATTGGTTTTTGTCAGGTCGTGTTGCCAAACATTTAACTGGAGACGTCTTTATAGTTTCGGTAGATGCTGAAGTGAGTCAAACATCCAGTGACTCATTTTGACACTCAGAATTGTGTTTAAAATGCTGCGTTTCTTATTGTTGCTCTAGCACATTTTTTTTTAATCCTCATCAATCTAAATTGCGCAAAATAAAGTCTTGCAGCTGTTTGCCTCAAAAGGAGGCTGTTTTTATATATATATATATATATATATATATATATATATATATATATATATTTTTTTTTTTTTACAAGCATGCGCTTGAGCAAAACTGGATGTTGCTTGTTCACTTCAGATTATTCTATCTGTTGTGCAGAGCAGCTGGTTTCAGGTTTAATGCTCACACTATGAAGTTTTACAGTCGCCTCACTTTTTTCCAGAAAATGTCACTTTTTATTTCCCCTCCCTCAGCACAGCCTCCTGTCTCTGCGACTACACGACTACTTCACTCAGATGGCGCACTCTGTTTCTCGCCGTCATTAATTAAATCATTACCAACTCGTCAGGAGGGTAATTAATAGGAGGGTGATTTAAATAATTGTCAGTGTGAATGTGCGAGTCGCCTTCACTATGTGCTGTTTATGATTGTTAATGTAACAGCATTTTCCTCTGTGTGGTTTTTATGGCCATTGATGAGGTAATTACAGATTCCCCTGTGAGCTGATGGAGGTCCATAATGTCTGAGGTGGACGGGGTTACGCCTCCTGCGAGCCAGGTTTATGAGAATAAACACGGCTGTGTGTGTTGAGCACACATCCCTCCTGACGATGTTCTCAAGACGTCTGTTTGTCTTTTTGCAGGTAAATGGTTTGTGAGCACAGGGAAGGACAATCTGCTGAACGCATGGAGGACTCCGTATGGAGCCAGCATATTCCAGGTAACGAGGATAAACACAGACAATGAAACCCAACGGAACATTGCAGTCAAATCAAGACGAGGGGCTGCGTTTTACAGAATTGTTGTTGCCCTAAACAATCTGCGCATTATTCTTCTGTCCTAATACAATACTGTCCGATTATGTGCCAAAAAGATTGAAAAAAATGTTGATTAATCAATTGATGGAAAATCAGCAACTAAATTCATGATATATTAATTAAAAAATCAACATGTCTCGAGCTCCAGCCTCAAATAAGACAGGTCTACTGTGATCTCCATGTTTTGGAAAAAACTGGATATTTGATGTCACTTTAGTCTCCGAGAAGTTACAATGGGCATTTTTTGACTTTCATTAGTTACAAAAAATAATTGGTGGATTAATCGATAATCAAGATAATTAAGCGTTAAAGTCCTATTCTCATATATAAAGCACATGGGTAAAAATCAGTCCATGAAGGAAAAAGCTGCATATTGACCTTAAATGATCCTTGAGCCACAAGTGCAGTTAAAGATGTTTGACATATAATTCAATACATATTTCTAAACATTATAATCAGTCAAAACTATTATTATTTTTAATGAATAGTGTCATTCTAAAGCTTTCTGATTAGTGTTTGCTATATGAGCTAAACTGACAATGGATCGTCTTAGTGCAACTTGATTCATGTGACGTCGTTAGATTTAAAATAATGTAAAAAGTAAAGGTTTGTAAGATTAATGATGGGATGAAGAGAAAACAAACTACTTATCACAAAGAAATGAAAAATTATATCCTATTGACATCTGTGAAATGTTAAATTAAACATATGCGTAGGGTTTAATGACTTCAGTGATTTATTTATTTTTTATTTCTACAGTCGAAGGAGTCGTCCTCCGTTCTGAGCTGCGACATCTCCGCAGATGACAAATACATCGTGACGGGATCCGGAGACAAGAAGGCAACAGTGTACGAGGTCATCTACTGAAGAGGAAGCAGTCTGCTGCTCTGCCTCAGCACTTCTACTGAGACGACTTTTACTTTGACACCCGGACCACCGACAGCAGGCCGAGACCAACTGAGGAACTTAACTGGTGGAAATCCATGGATCTGTTTCCTAAGGATGCTTATGCTGGAAAGAAGCTAACTTTTTTTTGTCCTTTTTTGGAGGTTTATTTTTGGGTTGCCCTTTTTTTCCTGCTTTTTCCAGGTTCTCCTCTTGTGAGAATATTTGGGTGCAACCTGTTGAAGCAGTGCTTCGTTTTTTGAGAACCTTCCCTAGACATCTTGTGAAAAGTGTAAATATTGGATTAAAATAAAAGACATTTTATATATATTATAAGAATATATATTTTCATGTCCTGGGTGTACTTGTGATGGATTTTTTTGGCCCTCTCTCTCTCTTGCCATGGTATTTGAGCAGGAGAGCAGAACATCCACTAGATTAGAACTTTTTAACAATGTTAACTATTTGATTTTCTTAAAGCACATTCTCTGGGCCGACCTTTTCACAAATCAAACAAAGGGACATGAAAAACCTTTAAACCGGGACATTTTGTGGAGATTTTCAAAATGGCCTTTTGTCACTTCATAATCTCTCAACATGGAGCCCTCCGACTCAGGCAGAGCCTCGGCTGGTTCGGACCACTGTGGGACTGAGTGGGACACTGATTCAGGAAAAGAGATGGATGTAAATTTAATTCATATATATAAAGACCTTTTTTTAAAGTGTACTGCTCCGTCTGTGCTATCTCTCTCTGTTTTACCTTGTTCGATTATTGGAGCTGGGAAACGTTTAATGTTTAGCCTAACCCTTGGACCTCAGTTGGCAGCAGATGCACTGCCACAGGCACAAACTGAATGACTGTGCTTTTTTGCTAACTTGACGTAACACGGATGTTGAATTGCACCATTGATTTCTTGGCTACAGATTAAACTCACACAGTCCAATCTGCAATATTGGATACCTCCTGCCCTTGGTATCTTATCAATATTCCTGGAATATATTTGGTCGGCCGGGGCGGGGAGGTCGAGTGACATTTGTCCCGATTGAACGCAGAGATCAGTGTGTCTTTATAAAATGTTCAGTGCCTGTAAATGCTCCTGCGGAAGGAGGGAACGGCACGCGATGAAAATTCAGGACGAGTTAGTGTCTCCAGTGCTGACGTTAAGACGACAGTGAGTAACTCTGGTTTCTACACTCTGCTCCTGATCCTGTCAGCATTTCCCACAAGACAACAAAAGGGGGAGAAATGCGCTAATCCCTCTGAATCACACCAAAGTATGTAGCAAATGCTGTCAGCACTGAAAAGAAATGTACAGTTGTTCATAAATAAATAAAACTGTTTTTGTAGAATGGCCCAATTCCTTGTGACTGACCTACTGACCATTTCTCTGAACTTTTCCAGAGGGGCGTGTAAGTGAGGACGCAAATGTTGCTCTGGAGGTTTTCCAGAACCTTTCATGCCAGCCCTAGTCACAATTCCAGAAAATGCCCACACCATAATGTTCCAGAAGTTTTCCTGCTATTATGAACGTGTCTGATTCAGACGATCAATTTTCTGGACTTTTGCTGGATTCATGTCTGAAAATGGCTATACAGTAAGATCAGGGCAGTTTTGGCATCACCATAGAAACTTTGCATAAATGAAGGACGTTTCCTACAATTAAAGGAGGGAAATGCACCTCTTTGCTTTCCTGCAGATCATTTCATGAACTGTAAATATAAAGCTAGCCTAGCTTTGCATAAAAACGAAAGGAAATTGCTAGCCTGGCTCTCGTGCACATTGTGGGTGTTTTATAAGGGGATTTTAGTATTTCTAGATTCATCAACAAATAGGAAGCAAAGCGAGGCTTCTGCATTCAATGCATCAACAATGAAATGTTCAGAAAGGAAAACTGAATAGTTGAAAGGTTGTTGTTTTTTAACGACTGCTTCGTAGCCAACACTAGCATTAGCCTCTATTAACTGACCTGCCTGGCAGAAATATCATGCAAGATCAGTGTCAAACTTTATAAACTTGTCACCATTTCCAGTGGTGGAAAGAAACACTAATGTTATCTCTTCTACTGAAGTTAGCATGCTAACAGCTAGCCCCGGCCAGTCTCATCACTGTAGCTTCCTGTCTGGCCAGATGGAGTATTATAACCTCTTGGATTGTAAACATAACAAAGCTGATGTTGGTGACAAGCGGCCTTCACCACCACCCGCAAGAAACCCTGTTTGGCAGCGTAGAAAACTTACACATTGCACCTTTAACGAGGATAGAAAATGTCAGAAACCTGGTCAGATTTGTCAGTTTGAAGTTTTGATGAAACATTTTCCACACACCCTCCAACGTCAACACATCTCTGCTGTATGTCAGAAGAGTTGAGGAGTCAGAAAGTAAACCAGCATCTGAGGACTGTAAAATACCTCGACACTTGTCTGAATGATCGGTTCTGGCTCATCTGTGTGTTTGCCTTCGTGAACTCTTGTTGGGCGTGTTTCCTGAATTCCATACCGATGCCTGTCAAAAAGGAAAACAGATAATGGCGATGTTATTGTTAAGATGGCAGCTAGGATTAATTGACACTTGAGCTTTAGTAAACCTTCCTACAGGTCCGACCCACATTCCTTTCGGAGCAGTTTTATCTAAAACTTTTTTTGTGACTGTCTGATCTTGTCTTGACTTACTCAATTCCTCTTGGTGACACTTCAAACAGTGGAAACTTCAAGACGGAAACGATTTGACATCTTGAAGTTAACCCAGTTAGCTTTTCCACATCCTTTTCACAATTCTTGACTTGCTTTACTTTTCATGTAAGACCAAACAAGTTAATAAAAGTTTAGTTAACCAAACTTTCCCCACAATTACTGTTTTTATTTTTTTCCCTACCTTTTAAGTTCATGAAATAAAAAGTAATAGACGAGTAAAAGTAAGACCTTGTTGAGGCACTGTGTGCTGCAGGTGGCACATTTCCCCCCCCCCCCACTTCTTATATCAATAAAGTGTGTCATCTGCCCAGGGGTGCCCACTCCTTTGGAACAACTAAAGGAAGACAACAGGTTTCTGAACAAGTTTCCCTTTCATGTAGAGAGTTTTAAGGAGTTTTTGTTGTAGTTGTGGTACACGCTTCTTTTCTGACCAATAGTAGCCTATTGATGAGCCTCGTCTGTCTCCGTCAGTCACATGACCCTGACCTTGCAGGAGTTGTTCCTCAAGAGACTCCTTATTTATTTACCAGTGTCAATATTTAACACAATGCCAGTTTAAACAACCTCATGCTGCTCTGGATTCACGTACAGGCGGGTTTGTTGTAAATTCATAAACCTACTCAGTAAAAACAGGAGCGATGCCGAAGCGTGGTGACGTGTAGGGGTCGTTTTCTTGGTCATGGGTCAACGGTCAACAGTTCAATGTCACGGTGGGACACAGAGACGTCTTTAAATGTTTGTCACTGCACAAACCGATATGAATTAAGCGAAGTGTGACACAGAGGGAGGAGTTCTACACTGAAGTAAAAAGGGCGTGAGAGACGGTTGTTGTTGTGAGTTAATGTCTTTGTTTCCAGACGGGATGGTTTGTGGTTTCTGGCCTGCTGACAGGAGTTATGGTGGGAGGGATGAGAAACACAGCTCAGGATCAGTGTGGCTTGCCAAACCACACACACACACACACACACACACACACACACACACACACACACACACACACACACACACACACACACACACACACACACACACACACACACACACACACACACACACACACACACACACACACACACACACACACACACACACAGAGAGAGAGAGAGCGGCTATTCTGTTGCCTCACTTGAATCACAGAACCAGCACAGACACATTCAGCCGCACTCATACTTCACACACTCCCACATGTGAATTAGAAATGGGACAAACTACTTTGTGGCTTCAAGCTGAAATCAGTGATGATTGTGAAACGATAGTTGTTGATATAAAACATTTCATAAAAGAATATTGTGCCAATCACGATAAGGATGTGGTTATGAAATTGTAACGTTTGACTTTTTCGGTTCTGTCTTTTGTCAGGGACAGGCTTCCATACAAACACTCGTGATACATGTCCGCTATTGTCAGTGAATTCTGTTTACCTGACTCACCGCTCTGAGAAGTTGTCTTTCCCTTCTCTCCTCTTTCTTCCTCTCCCACGTCCTTACACACTTTCCGGCTCTGCTCCCACCACAGGTGGTGGGAGCTTGCATTTTCACATTTGTGGGGGCGCTGGCTGTGAGGCTGTGATTTCTGACTGTGCGAGAGAGAGAGAGAGACTTGGTGGTTAGTGATGCAATATTGGGCGATTTCTCTGCCACACATTTTCACCCAACTGAGTGGGCTGGAGGCTCGGGGCATATGGTCGAGCTATGCATGCATACATGCACATATTTTGTTTCAGATAATTTAACGTCAATTGTACCAGCCTGAGGAGCAACAGTTGTCCTAATGTAACCCTGACTTCTATAAATTAAGTCTATGCATGACTTAATGAATAAATGGCATCATACAAAATAGTCAGGATAAGTTATTCTTATTATAGGTATAGCTTAGTGGGTTACCCTGCTGACCTCGGTACAGAAGGTTCAGTGTTTGATTCCCAGTTAGGGCATGGCTGAATCCAGTGTGGGCCCTTAATGCTATATATATTAATGTGTGTCAACTCTCAGCAATGTGTAAATTAGGCAATCTGTAAATTATCGCCTTTTTCATAAACAAGTTCATAAATCAAGTAAATGTATTAACAGAGCACTTACAAAAAGCTGCAGCGATAAAGGATAGTGTACTTTCTAAAAACAGACCACAGAGGGAGCGAATACTGTACGATGCAAATAAAATGGGCCTAAAATGCAACCTTGGGGTACACCACAATAAACTGCTCATAAATGAAACTGATCTATGAACCATGAACGCCGAACGCAGTTGAGGCAATGAAAGAGTTATGGAAAGGTTGTATCCAAAACAGAAATTAGTTGTTTCTTTCTCTTTTCTCTATGTATTCTGTTATTGGTCTGAATTTTTTTTTCCATTTAAGATCCATTTCAGCCTGTTCATAGAAACATTCCCCTCAATCTTTGCTAAAAGCCAACCGTGCACCAGTAAAGGTCTCTAACAACTGTGAAAGGCTCTGCCTGTAACGTCCTGATGAAAGGTGTTTTTGTTCCTGACAGTCGACAGCTTCTGCTGTGAAGGAGACGTGATGCGGGGGCCTCCAGCTCCCTCCCCTCTCCATTTTATCTTCACGGCCTATTTCAGCGGGGAGGCAAAGGTTTTACTCTCCTTTACCTGACAGCCCTCTGATTTCATCTCTCTTTTATGGCACCGTGAGACGAGGTGGAGAGCAAAATCATGAGCCTTTTCTCTCATTTCCCATTTCTCTTTTCTCACCAGGGCCTTTTAATGTTTTCACCTTCCACTTCCACGTCTCCTCGTCTCCGTCCCATTTTAAGCACTCTCTCCCCTCCGCGTCTTTCTTTCCTGTGTTTCCTGTCTTCATGTCCATTTCCTCTGCAGCAGTAGCTCTTACAAGCACATCAACTGGGCTCAACCAAGTAGCCTGAAGAAAAATGGAGAGGACTGTTTGAGGATGCTGTATATTATTATTTTTAAGAGAGCAACAAATAAAAAATGAGAAGCTCCCTCCTTTCTCTGTCACTCACTGGATAACCAAGTGCTTGTGGAGAGCAGAGGGAGATTAAAGGGAGCTTGTGTAGAGGGGGAGAGTGCCGGTGCTTCAGCTCCCAGAGGTCATTTGGGTCCCTTTGATAACATCGGGGCCGCGCTCCATCTTCTGACCCGTCGTGAAGATGAGAAGCTTTCATCAGTGTCTGCCGGACACAAGAGCCCACTCAGAATCAGGGGCGCAAATTAGAGGACTTGCTGTGGGTGTGTGTTGAGTTTTCAGATTCTTATGTATAATTCAGTGCTTTTACCATTATAAAGGCCGTTCCTTTGATCTGGCACAGGCTGGGTAGAACAGTACTTAAACCAAATTTTGTAAATTATTTGTCTGGGTGGAATTTGATATGAAAGGATTTCAGGTTAAAATAAAAAAAAGGGACAACAACACAGTAAAGGAGGCTGTCCTGCAGAGAGCGAACAGAACCCTGACTATATACTGAATATGAAGTATGTCAGCTCTATATACAGGAGATGACTGGAACCACAGAAACTTCACATTATATTACAACCCAAGGGATCTGTGATACATATTACACTTGTGATGCTTCTCATGTCAATATGTGTCTGAAAAGATCCATGATGTTGCAACATTTGTCTGTGATTAACAGTAATCACAAACTTGGTTTTCACTTGTCATCATGAATTTCAGTTATAAAATCTTTGGATCTCCAAAAGTCCCGACAATTCTACACACATATGTACACATTTATTTGTACAATCGATTGGTTTCCGTTTCTTCCAGAGGGAACAAGATGTTTTTAATGGATTTAGGAATAGTTTTAACATTTTGGGAAATTAGCTTTCTTGCCAATAGTTAGATAGAAGAAGATTAATATATAAGTATATATATAAGTCCTTATTATCATGGTAAATAGGACTTTAAGAGTTCAAAAGAAGTAAACACAAATCGACAAGAATTAACGATTTTCAGGTCGATCAGCTCCTTCATTACCCCCCGTTACTGAGGAAGGGTCAAAAACAAAGAGGAGAGAAATGTTTTCTTCTTTCTTTTATTTGTTTGTGCGGCTCACAGCAATCGCTTTAACTGCCAAGGTGAAAACGGGGGTTTAACAAGCTCAGCAAAGCAAATAATTGGTACAAATATGTCATTAGCACAGTGAAAGGGCTCAGATGAAATGTGAAGGAGCACTAATTGAACATGATTACAAACTTCCTCCTCCATCAGTTGGAGCTGTAATGAGGAGGTCCTCAGAGATAATTAGGATCACGGAGCAAAAGTGACTCTTTAGAGGAGCTCAGAGGGAGAACAGTAAAACACAGCATGGAGCGATGATCGGAGATACAGAGGAAGAGGTGATCCAATCACAAAGTATATTGTAAACGTGTTGCTCAGAAATCCACGGAAAATCTGTAAAAGTGCGGCTTTACGTTTCTTTTTAACTATAACGGTGGTTTTCCAAGTTGGTTGAGTCTGACACCAAGATTACTTTACACTATTAATGAATCTATATTAATTGTTATAGTTAATATGTAAATCGAATATTGGATTAATCATTTAAGTGTATATGATTAACAAATATAAAACACATGTAATTGGTTTACGTTGCTGGTCAAGAAATTGTGAGGAGTTAACACAGCTTATATATCATAACCACATAGTTGCAACAAAGCAACTTCATTAGGTAGACAACGTATTTAAGCTTCGTCAGTCTGCACCGACCAATCCTCCAAACGGAGGTAGCTGCCAAATGGTGTGTGTGATTTTAGTATATGTGATTGTGAGTTCAAGTGTGAATATATGTAAGTGAACATTTGTGTCACATCTCAGTCATTCAGTCGACCCAATAATCCACATGCATGAATTACCTGGCAATGGGTAAACGTCTTTCGTTGCAGTAGTTATGTCCCTGAAGTTCAGCTGTTACACAACAAACATCTTGTAAAGTTGAGTTGACTCATTTCTGACTGATGGCATTTTTCAGTGGACAGAAAAAATGTTTGTGCTAATTTTAAGCACTTTTTACTTTGTACTTTACTTTGTAAAATGTATTTTTAAAAAGTATGGTAATGCCTTTACAAATATGTTTTACTATTTGCTTTTTATTATTGTAGACAAACTTGTGATGTTTTTCTGTAAACACTTTTTTTTCCTTTATATTATAGATCCTTTGAATATAGATTTGTTTAATGTTCTGAAAGCAGAGCCACAGTACACAGCACTGAGCATGTACGGGGCAATAGAGGAGGTGCTATCATGACACGTTTTTGAATCAAGTTCCTTCTTATGAAACTTACTTATGCAACACGACTGACCAGTTTTAACTTAATAAAACAATTAAAGAGGAAAAAGGAAGAGGAAGGGAGGGTTAGACGAGGTCAGTGCAAAGTGGAAGTAGTGAAACGAGCCGGAAGGCGGACGCAGGGAGGGGGCATTGTGCCGTATGAACAGGTCATTTGTTTGGCTGGTTCACTGTTGTTAAAGGGCCTGAGGAAAGTGAGGTGCCAAGTTAATGTGACAGGCGAAAAGAGTGTGAGCCTGTTCCTAGGATTTCTATGGGCTTTCTGCAACGCAGGAGACAAAAGGAGAACTGCCCATTCAGTGCAGCAGTCAGAGCAGAGGACGGAGGGTCTCATCACAAAGAATTCTGCACACCAGACTGGATATAACAGTGGTTTGGAAACTGGATTTGTTTGTAAAATGAGTCAAATAATCAGCCCATACTATTATTGGTGATTAAAGCTGGTATGTTTTTTGAAGTAAGGATGGTTTTGGCATGTTTACCTATATACTTCATTTTACTTCCAACCACTATTGACAGCATTTATGCTTAGGTACTTTCCAGGAACAAAACTCATTATTAGAAGTATCTTCATCTCAGCACAAAAAGCTGCACGATCCAACAATCTGTGCACCGACGTGATTAAGTGCACAATGGCACGTCACAATAAGTCAAGTCGAAATGAGAACTGATGTGCAGGAGATGGAAGACTGACACACCAACACTGTAGCTAGAGACCAAATCTCTGTCAACAACAATAACAACAACTACAGTTCACTGAATCACCTCCGTCACTCAGAGAGTCAGTGGAGACAGTGAAAGAGAAACATGAAAGCTCAGTCACATTTATTAGACTGCTGAGCCATTGACCTAAAGTGCAGTTCTTGAATGTGTCGGTGTTGGACTGAACTGAACTGTAACAGCTATGACTATGAACAGAGTGAAAGAGCAACAGACTTGAAGACAGTCAGAGTCAGCACTGAAGGTCGCCGCCATGGAAACCATGATAAATTCACTTACTGTTGTTTGTACTGAAGTGCATGTGAATGGCGATGGGGCCGCATAACTTCAGAAAGAACTGAACAATTTGCATAGTGACGACAAAATGAACAACACTTTAATTGTCATTGACACAGAAACACATGTACACTCAGACACAGACATATTGGACGTGACCTGAACATTTTGCAGATGTCTGAATAACATCAGCTTACAATTTAATTACAATAAAAGCCAAAGGTTTGAACTTCCAAATGCTTTTTATTCCACGTGTCTATCTGCTTCAGAGGCTAAGACGTAAAGGTTTTCACTGAACACTTATTATCTTTTTTTTTCCAGAACACCCTCAGGCTTCAGGAGCTTTTCAAACAATGCTTAGATTTCAGAATATTGTATTTAAAGTGAGCTTTCGGTTAACATACAGTTCACACATAGAGACAAGCTGATTCTGTAAACACAAATGTAAATGCTAAACCAGACTATAGTTTTCTCCGCTTGTGACCAAACCTGTTGTAAAAAACAGGTCATTTCTAGAATTGCAGAAGAAGGAAGCTCTTCCTCTCCTTCGGTGTGTCGACTCGGTTTCTCAGTCTGAGTTTCTCTCTCCGTCACACATGCACAGCACACTCCCTCTCCCTCTCTCGACCTGTCTCACACACCATTACCCCTCTGAGGCGAGGAGACAACCCAAGCCAGGGGAGAGGGGGAGGAGGGGCGGCATCATGGGTAATGTCAGTAGACACATGTCAAAAGTACAGCCTGTGTCCTGAAAAAGCTGTGTGCGGTGTGACAGCAGTCCGCCTGCCGCTAACGCACTCGACCGCCCAACACCCCCGCCCCGCCACGACTCCCCCCAGGCAACACAAAAGCTTCCTGTTTTAGCCCCAAGAGAGAAAGAGAGCGAGAGAGAGCCGGCAGGGAAGGTCATCAGCACTACACCACGAGGATAAATGCTTTTCCTCTTGCAGTATCACCTCACTGCACAGCTATTGTCCTCAGGAAGAGTGCAAAATGGTTTTTGTGTGTCTCGTATGCGTGTGTGTGTGCCTATGTGTGCGTGTGTGTGTGTGTGTGAGTCAGAGAAAAGAAAAGCATGTACAGGTGGACAGAGTTGGAGTAGTTTAATTCTCAAATACTCACGCGCGCACACACACATACACAAATCAGTTGACTGCAGCTTCCCAGTCCACTGACCCTTTCTCTTTTAAGTCAGTGGTCTGTTGTGATGCGTCCCACTCACCACGCATCCATGATAATTCATATATTGCTAATCTATGTGGCCAAAAGTATGGGGACACCCTAATCTGCTGCCACAACAACCTCCACTCTTCTACTCTCAGGCTTTCCACAAGATTGTGGACCTTGGCTGCAGGGATTTGCTCCCATTTAGCCACAAGAGCATGAGTGAGGTTGTGCACTGATTTAGCGTGAACAGGCCCGGCTCACTGAGGGCGATCCACATCAACGTAAATGTGCAACAGGGCTGAGGTCAGGGTTTAAGTTCTTCTTCACCAAACTCACCGAAATAATTTCGTTATGTTTGAGATTACTTCTTGACCTTGGAGTCATAGCACCAGATTCAGAGTCACTACCAACTCTTGAGTTGCTCAACCCAGAGTCTAATTCATTATGTCTGGAATGGGTTCGAGCAAGGATGTGTGTTTGGACAGAACACAAATCTCAATGGTTCTCTCTGCGTATATATCCAATAGACGCACAGTCGTCACAGAGCTAACACAGGGTGAGCAGGGACAAATAGTGCAGACTGTGTTGTTGCAGAAGGCTGAGTGGAACAATGGAAAAGAGCTTAATTTTCAGAGAATTGCTTGGATAAAAATAGAGATTTGTTCACAGGACACTACAGCTATTAGTTTAATTTGATATGAAAACACAAACTACACACAAACAACACATAAGTGTCACTTTTCACTCAAGTAAGCTGTGTGCAGTGCTATTTGGCTAACGCTGTCTCTCTCTCTGTCGCCCTCCCTCTCAACAAAATCCTTTGACTTTAAACTTGCTGACACAAAAGTTTGGCCTTCCGCAATTCACTCTTAATGTGTTTGTATGTGGGTGAGGGCCATGGTTAACCCTCCAGTTTCAAACTTACATGAATCCCACAAACAACCTGTTGGGATTCAAAACGCTGATTGTCTCCAAAAGGCAGCAAGTCGGTAGCAGCAGAACTGTTGAATACATTAACTTGATGAGCAATGTAACATCATATATAAAACAGAATATATTTTGACAAAATATATATATATGGACAAACATAACAGGTCCCCTTGAGTTTTCTAAGTACACTGGCATTTTCCCTTCAACTTGATGCAGCTCTGTCTGCACTGTTGGTGTTTCTCTACATGTGTGCGCCTTCATGCATGGATGGGAGGTTAGACGCATATCACAGTACGACTTGAATCACACTTGACAGTGAATTGTGTGTATTGTTTACAAAAGGCTCTGCTGAACGTCATGTCGTACAACGTGTATTTATCTCTGAGCCATGTTTCCGTCACTCAGAATGCAAATTAATTCAAATCTGCCACTCTGCTCCAATTAAGGGGCAACGTCAGAAATAGCAACAAACTGAAATGTTTTATTTATTACATTCATGATTCTCAGGCTACAGTGCCAGTAATACATTTAAGGTTTTAAAAAACATCACTTTTGCTTTGAATCCAAACCAATCCAGAACTTTCAAGCCCCTAAAATGGAGAATTAGTTTTAGTTTGAAAACTGCATTATGGAAAATGATGTCACAGAAATCCACTTTCACTTCCCGATGGGGTGCTTACAGTCACGACTTCAAATATTATCACTCCTTTGATTTTGCTAAACTTTGTCAAAGTAAAATTTATACTGGTCTATCAAAAATGACAATATGACACAAGCCAAGGGTTTTTTCCATTCTCTAGCAAACCCTTAAGAAATATATATATATAAGACTGAGACATCTATTAAATACCACAACAAGTCACAGTTTTTTCACACAGAAAGGCACCAAGTGCATTTTCAGAGGGTCAATAATACACGTCTACTGTTGAGCACTGTACAATGCACTCTCCTACTCCAGACATTTCTATAACAAATGTTTGCAAAGGGCAACATTTATGCAAGAGAACGGACAAGCTTTTATACAAAGGCTCAGAAAGTACATAGAGACAACCAGGTATCTGTGTTTATATCCTCAGATGAGGATCACCCTTACCTGATGTCCTCTACTTCTTCTATCTTGACCAAACACAAAGCTGTGCATCATCTTGATAGAGAGAGTACATGTACTTAGGCAGTCTCATATTTTCCTTTCAGCTTGTCCACAGCAAGATTGCAGAGGGCACAGGTAATTGCCCTCATTTCTGCCAAGGACAAAGGCCAATGCTCTGGCTGCTCTTTAAGTAAACTGCTGAGTGTCAGTCAATGATTCTTCAAGGCTGCACAAAGTTGTATGGCTCTTTCTTTCCCCCCAAGACAACTTCCAATCTGAGGATATGATGAGGTTCCCCATTTGAAAAAACCTTGTATTCACACTATCTTCTCTCTTCTTCATAAGGCAGCTGATGTGATGCTCCTGAATTACATTCTGTTTTAATAACTTATTTCCTACTTGTGTTGTATAACATTTTCACTGTATCGCAATAGGTGTTTGTTCACTCAGCACACACAGAAATGTGAAATGGCTAATTAGCAGTTTGTGTCTAAATAGTGGACGAAGTCAGTTAAGACTATTCACATGGACCAGATTATTATGTAAATGTAGAATGTGTACAGCGCTGGTGATCAGCTTCTCCACTTTGACCTCTTTACTGTACATAAGGCCAAGTTCAGACTACACGACTTGCTCACTTGTGATCTGGACTCTTGCGGTCGTTTTGCAGTTACTACACCAGGAGGATTCCCTGACTACTCCATAGTCCTGTGCTCTGATCGGCTTATGGTGTCGCTCATTTCTCTAGATATTTAGCCTGCTAGAAATCTAGTCTTTGTTTTTAACCCTCTACAGTGAATCTAATTAACCTCGCGGGACAATGAAGACCTCTGAACTCTAATTTGGCTCTGGGCTTACCACCAGGACATGATGGTAAGACCTTGGTATTTATTAAGTAGTTTTGATTCTCTCGTTGACCTTTTTTCTACAGTAAAATGACGCACAGTGTTTTCACATAACAAAAATTGTTATTGCCCTTTTTAAAATTCATCCACGGTTTGATGATTCTGATTCTGGGAAAATGTTCTGTTGTGTGTTGTGCAAGAGAAATGTGAAGAGACACAGTTGGGACTTTTGAATTTTGTTGATTGCTCATTTTGGTCATTTTTCTATCTCACTGCGAAAATGGCGGAGGAGAAGTAGTCTGTGTAGTAGTAGCTTTTTATAACTTTACTTTTCAGCAGATGTTTATGTGCTTGTATGTGTGTAACAACATGAGACCAAAGTCACCACTGATTGTGTGCTTGTGCTTTGAAGAGCCAACCCATTTAGGGAACACAGAGGGTATTTAGTTGGTGATGCGGGTCCTAATGAATGAGATGCCAAGCCCACACACACCCACACACACACACCCACCCACACACACACACATGGATGTGTCTTCGTCAAACACAAACGCTCACACACACACACACACACACACATTAATCCTTCAGTGAATTGTAACCAAGCATTACTCTCACCCTCAACCCTTCTTCCTGCCATACTAAACACCACTTCATGGGACACCATCTGGTCTCCTCCCTTCAAAAGGGAGATCAGATCAATCCAGCACGAAAAAGTGCACAATGGTAAAAACCCAAAGGACAACAAAAGACTCTAAAAGCTAACTGAGGATGAGAAGCCCAAATATTTCCCCATTACTCGTCCTCTGACCCCAAATGTGATGTCCACTATAGCACACCGACCACTGGGGAAGAACCAATCCTAACCCAGTTACTATTTGCATATGAAAGGCTTCAGCCTCAGAATGGAGCCTCCAGAGAGGTGGCGCTGGCTCTGATTTCAAGGGATATTTAGCCCCCTATTCAGCCATCAACAAAGGACAGGCATTCAGACAGGCACGGAGGGAAGCAGTGCTCGCTGAGCTGTCACAGAGCTCATTTGTTCTCTTGTGTTTACTTAAGCCTCCCACTCTTTTCCCCCCTCTTCCCTCCAGAGGCTTCAACCACGGACGGGTGGGTGATTGGGAACCCTCCTTCCATTGCTCCCTCCCAGTGGGAGAGATAAACAGCAATTTAAGTGGTCGTCTGAAAAAAGGTTTCCATTTGCATGAATTTATCGGTCAATCAGCTCTGCCGACAATCACTGTCAAACGGTGGGTGCCGCCGCTGAACACAATTATTTATTTATTCCTCATTCGTCTTCATGCTTTGTCCAGGTTGTTTGCATTATGTGCGTCTATCTGGGAGAAAGAACGTACTTCTGTGTTTGTGTGAATGTGCTCGTGTCCATGTACTGTTTAAGTGTCTTTAGTCTCTGATAGGTGAACACTGGATGAAGCTGAGAGGCCTCCTAGTCTGATTTCTGCCACCACCCACCTCCAGCCTCTTGTGTATTTGCTGGGAGATTGCTGAGACGTCCGAGGGGAGAGGTATTTGTAATTATATCGGAGGATTACTGGGCGGACTGAAGGCCGCATGGACTGGCTTTGTCGTGTTTGAGAAGTAGGTGAGGTCAAGTCGTACTACATGTCCCTCAGGTATTACACAAGGTGCTGGAGAGAATGAAGCATCAGCTCCAGATTAGCTCAGTGTGGTGGGAGATGAAGATGAGGCAGGTGGGTAACACTGCCAAGGTGTACAGAGGATTGTTGTAAAGGTAAAAGCAGAAAGAAGGAAGCTGGTGTTAAAGTATTTTGTCTAAATAGTCAGACCACCTGCAATTTTTGATACATTGATGCAAATATTTCAGATATAATTTCAGATAGTCTTTGTTATTGACCGATCTGTTTCAATCCTTGTTGAAACTTATAAAGCTCTTTGTAATTTTGTTTTCAAAACAATGTGTATCACACAAAAAGCAAAAAATATCTGCAATGTATAGCTCTAAGTAAAATGTTCAGTAAAGCTTTTTAATTATTAACACTGCAAAAGGATCTTTTCTTTTCCACCTGTACATCTGTCACACCACCCACCATCATGAGTCAATTCTCAACCTGTAGGAAACACTAGTTTCCAATGCGTCTACATTTTTTGCAGATAAGAATTTTCTTTCACTGAAGACTAGAATTTTCAGAAATGATCATAATCTCCTGGCTATTTATTTGCTAACTGCTGTGATATTACATGCTGTACATAATAACTCGTCGATAAGTCCCACAGTGGGCAGTCAGTCACAAGTGTACTACGCTAATGAAACATTTTGTGTTTATGGCCACAGGTGGGTTTAACTACATTGGAATAAAAATCATCTTCAGGTGCCTAATGCTGACATGTTATGTTAACATGTTAATACATGACAAACTTTTCACCAGTTTAAAAAAAAAAAAAAATCCTTTTAAACTATTATATAATTTCTTATTTGTATTTATCTTGTTTCAGCAAACTGATAGTTAAATTAACAGTGTCTCTCATACTGACCTAAAAAGCAGATTCCGGTGAAGTTACATTGTGCTGTGAAAATCCAACAGAGAGACACAACCGCAGTTCAATCCACATTACTATGTTTTAGTTTTAAAACGCATCACTGCTGCGTCCAATAAAAGAAATCCCTGTCCTTACCTTTGACCATTGTTGTTTCTCTTTAATAGTATTTTCTGTAGCTAAGTAACCAACTGCAGAGAAGACATTCTGCTTCCTGTCTAAACAGGCACACGCATGCACAGTGTACGCAAACGTTAACATGATATGCGTTTTCAGGTGTGTTGGTATGGACGGAGAGGATTTCTGATTCAGGGCTAAAACACTTGTCTGGACGGGGATCGTTTTAAATGAAAATGTAGTAGTATGGATTTAGCTATTAACAAATAAGTTTTCTGGTCAAGATATTTATTGCAAGAAGTTTCTGAAGATGTCTGACACCCCAAAGGGGAGAAAACCCAACCACGTTGACCAGTGCACCTTTTCTGCATTAGGAAAATGGGCACTGTCCAAGGTGCTGAATGAGCTTCCTCAGCCGAAGGAATACATTCAACAGTGTTAGCATTTTGTGTGGAAGAGAGCTATATGCATTGTGCTCGCCAGGATCCACAGCTCTAAAGCCACAACTAATCAAAATCAAATTGTGAAGTGCTTTCTCTGTTAAGGTATAAAGGGGATACATCTTTGTATAGCCCATTTACTTTCCAGCCAACATCCAATCTTCTCACTTCTACAGTTTGAAAGACTTTGAATATTTTTCCTTCATTCAGAATTGCATTGTGAATATTTAATGCTGAAAACAAGTGAAAACATTGTGGCAAAGGGTAGATGGTTTTTAGTCAAGCCTCTTGTCTCTGTGCCTCAATCTCTTTATCCCTGGACTGAGCTGGCCCTGGCCCAGGGCCTGTTCCCAGGCTGTGTGTGTGTCTTTATCCTCCCAGCAGGGAGTAATCTGGGGGTAAAGGGCTCACTCCTGTTTTTACATAAACAAAGACTTTGGGATGAAAAAGAGAAAGCGTCACGGCCAAATCCCTGTGCCTGGCTGTTGGCCACTGCTCCATGCCGGTTTCACCTCAAGCACCTCGTGGACACCACGCTGGCCCCGGTAATCAAGTAGCACAGACAGGCACCGTGATTAAACGAACAGAAACCACAGACCGAGGCGAGGCCACCACAAAAAAATGCTGGTTAGAGCCAGCGCTGTGTTTCCATCATATCAGACTTCAAACAGCGGATTACATGATAGGAGTGAAGTGTTAATATCCAGATATTTACACTGCGGGAAAGCCATCTGTAATGACCGACTGATTATTAAAACACAAATGAACAATATTTACTGAATAAAACTTCCAAACAAAGAGTATTTGCCATAACATATTCTCTGTTCAGTGTCTTGCTCGTGGACACTATGGACATGTGAACAAGAGGAGCCGGGTATCGAACCACCAATCCTACAATTAATGAAATGAGTCCATCTGAGACGGTCCTCCCAACAAGAGTGCCAGCATCCGTCATTTCAGCAAGTATCCCAAAACCACATACGTTTACATTCAGATGACTTATGTGCGTCTGTAGTCATGATGACGGGAGCAAAGCAGGAAGTCAGTTGACATCATTATGGAGAGACAAAGTCTGCGTAAGCAGGAAGTCGGGTTGACTCGAGGAGTCACCTAAAGATCCTGTTCCTGAACCTTAATCACATGTTCATTATCGTAATCATGATGATGAATGTCTACTGAAGTTACCGTGCTCACCAACCTGCATCGGCCCATTTACTCACTTTCTCAGAGTGAGTCACTCAAACGTCCAGTCCACCCTGAAGCAGCAGCGCTGCTCAGAGGCCGTGTCATAACCTCTCTTGTTGTAAACAAATTGCCAAACTGCAGTGACTTTTCCATCATTATGGAAAACCACATCCTGGTAAATTCCTCTGGTAACATCATCTTCAAACACGAGCTTAATGTTTGTCAGATCTACATTTTTCTACTTTCAAAATCACATGACTATTTTCTGTGACAATGAAATCCTTTTCATTGCTAGATACACGCTTTAGCTTAACAATATTAATATAAGAAATCGCCTTATTTTGATCAAAAATAGAACGTTTTGCCACGAGCAATTTTCCTTTAAAGAGAAACTCAACAGTCTGTTTTAGTTTGAACTGTCAGACTGTTCTAGAATGATTATTATTAGATTATTTTGCTATCATGTGGATGAAAATAATGGATGTTCTATGGAAAAGAGAAAATAACTCAACAGTGTAAAATGGGTCCAGGATGAAAAGATAGTGTAAAGGGGAATGTGCATGTAATTTACCAAATCAAAATAGGCATTTAGTGTTCATTTACTCTTAAAGAAATGTTAAAGAAAATCTGTTCACAGTCCCACACTGGTTACACTGGTTCCCAGAACAACCAGAGTCTGATCCGTCTGATCTGAGCAGCACCTCAGAGGTGGTAACGAGAGGGAGCTGCTTCAGAATTATCTTGTCAGTCCACAGATTGAACTGGCAACCCTTTGGTCCAGAGCACAATTCAACTCTGGGGCATTTTTACATTTTAAGAATTTCTATTCATCTTTTTGTCATACATTTTAATTTGACAATTACCAAGATTTTTTATTGTTGACAGCAGGTTTAAATAATACATTATGCCCCATCTCTTTGTTTTACCTCAAGCTACGTAGGAACTAAAGTTATTTTGGACAGGAGCCACGACACACAGATCTACTAAGAAATGCACATATTATTGGTATAAGTATATTTATTATGTAAGTCAGCGATAAAAGCCAGTGTCCTCTTTTTACCATGAATTCATCAAACACAAATTGGGTGGGAACCACTTCTTATGTTATTTTTTGAAATAACATCTTTTAAACTACAAACGTTAACAGTCACGCACAGCGTAACACAAATGCATTATAAAGTCTAGAACATGTGCTATGTACACATTGCAAATTAGCAGTTTGCCTGCCACTCACACACACACCCACATTCACATGCGCAAACACACTCAATTGTTGTACCAGCGAGCTCCCACTGGGGAAATTGTGTATGATTGACATGCTTCTGCAGGCGCCATGGAAACCAAAGAGGAAAAATTGAACCAGTAACAGTAATGGCTAACACGAATGACTGTTAGTGTGGGTATTGAGCAGGTCTGTGAACATGGTGAAAGACAATGACAGACACTGTGCGCTTTCTAAGCCTGGGGTTCCCACTGTTTGCTTGACTGAGTTACGTATGTGTCCGTTTTTTACACATGTAGCTGTGAAATGTTTATGTGCAAGTGTCAGCATTATCCCTTCTGTATTTAGCGGCCGTTAATGTGAAGATTTACTAGCAGCCATCTGTCATCTATGCAAATGGATGGCGAGCAGCACCTATTTCATTTTGCCTTCAAAGCAAGTTGTTTGCATTTATCCGACCAGGATGGAAATAAAGCATGACGTCGTAAACGAACATCCCAGGTCACAGGGTCTGAGAAACAACAATAGACTCAAATTCCCAAACTGACTAACTTTTCAATTGAATGATTGGCTAAGATAATCATGTTATAGAACACTCAGTAAAAGATTAGGAGGGCAGGTCTGTATGTTTGTGATCAAGGCGGGTGGTGTGTGATCATACGAGAGTAACTGTATCCGTTGTAACTGCCAGTGTTATCGCAGAAGATGCAAATTATAAAACTCAGATAGCACTGTGTCCTGCGGGTATTTGCAATGAATATTGTTTATGTTCATACCAAGACTGCACTGAGTTTATTACACACACCTGTACAATGCATTGAATTCTAACACGATATAAAAAAAAAAAAATTTAAAAAAAATTTAAAAAACGCAGTATCAGGACAAATAAACAAACAAGGATGAAGGATTACTATGTAGGTAAATATGTTGCAAAATGCAAGAGCTTGTAGACTGGATTTGTGAAACAATGTGAGAACTTGTAGAATTTTGAAAAATTTGAACCTGTATGTTGACATTTTCACTCACAGAAAAAATTCACACCTGTGTTCTGAATTTGAAGTCACAAATGTGTAGATTGATATTTACATGAATATAATGGCAGCTGCAAACTTGTAATCTAACATTACCGATTACTATTTTTTAACAGCCACAACTCACTCATTACAACCGCTCGAATCTGCCACTGCAACTTCACAAGTGACGAATCTGCGCCTTGACTTTTGAAACATCTCTTGCAGTCAGCGTGTTGCAAAACTGATCTGCACTTGTAGCTGAGATGTGAGAGAGCAGGGCGGGCGGGGGGGGGCCTTGGGTATCATATCTACCGCGGCGAATATGGTTTTAAAAGTAAGCACTCATTCACAGCCACTTGTAAGATCGCATGGAGCTGGACTCTATCTCCCAAAGCAGAAGTCCTAAAACTGAAAGTCTCCGCCTATCACCGTGAGCCACGCCCACTTAACGTGCCGTGTCGGTCACATATTGATACATGATGTCATCATCCAGGTAACAATAAGCGGAGACTTTCAGTTTTAGCACTTTTATAATTATATTTTCTGAAATGCATTTGTTCCTAGGTGGCTGTGAATGAGTGCTTACTTTTAAAACCATATTTGCCACGGTAGATATGATACACAAGGCAACATATTTACCTTCCTAGACTACTTTGCGTTGGGGGTATTTTATTCTGTCATGTGTATGACTAAGTTCTCAAGGTTACAATGACATCCAAAAACCACTTACCTTGAAGCTGCAATGACAAATCATCCCTTCACATCTCATAGTTTAGACATACAAAAAGATCACATTCAATTTGACTTTCATTCATCATGCTATACTCCCCTAGTCTTCGGTAAGAAATCCAACTTTTCCTCTAATTCCCTTTTGGCATCTCCCAAAATCCCTCTTTCCCCCTTGCAGATCGTGTTAAATTAAGTATGATTGCCCCGTGTGAGAGCAGAGAGCTCTTTGCAAAACGGAAAAAAAGGAATTGAACTGTCACTCAACTTCTACCTCTTTTCAGCGGAGCGCTTTTGTGTGCAGATGTGTGTCATGCGCGCCTGAGTCTGAATAAATCTCTAAGTCTGAGTCTGCATTTACAAAAATGTGTGAATATGTTTCTGCACTGGCTAATGATCAACAATGACCACTTAACCTGACATCTTGTAAACAAACGCTAGATTTGGGACCACACATACACGCGCATGCACGCACACACACACACACACACACACACACACACACACACACACACACACACACACACACACACACACACACACACACACACACACACACACACACACACACACACACACACACACACACACACACACACACACACACACAGCGCCTCTGCGGCTAAAGTAAATCCTCTCAGCAGCTAATCACTCAGACAGGCTGCACGTCTGTAGACGCTCTCATCCATATCGTCGGATACTACTGACATGAGGCTGACTGGGAAGAAAAGAGGGACAGGATCTAGTTAACAAGCTCTTAAAGGTATATTCTCAGTCCAGACACTGGGCAGAAAATATCCAATACTTTGGTGAGAACACACTGTCTCTGTCTGAATCAGTTCCCCCCCCTCAGTGTTTTCTTCAATCTCCTGCCGACTCTTCTTGTCTACAAAGTGCGACAGAATGAATCATCCATGGGGGATTACTTCTCTCTCCACCGACTGCCAAAAATACCTTCTTTGGCTTGCAGTCTCTCTCTTTCACTCTTTTGTATTCTGCTTCGCTCATGTAACTGTGATGCTGTTGGGTTAGAATCTCATATCTTCAAAGTTTGCAGGAGCAGAAAAGAGCAGCCTAATTTTCAGTTTCACGCAGCCCAATATTCAATTTGTCCAGTGGGGATTAAATGGTAGTGAATAGTAGCGGGCAGTCTTCCCAAAAAGAAATGTTATCCGATCATTTTAACATACAATCATGATCCACAATCTAAACTTCAATTGTACGTACTAATGAGAATGTCCAGATCACCTGTTGGACATATTAACACTATTTGCACAATTGAAAACACAATATTGAATTCAAGACTGGAAGATCATACTTTGCATCCATCAATGTGCATTAGTGTCTAAAATCTCACATATTCTGAGCAAGATAGAATATGACCCTGTTTCGGTCAATGATCACTCTCATCATATTACTTTGGCTACTTCCTTTTAATGTGGTTGAATAGATTTGTTGTGCTGCTGCCAAAGCTTAAAGATCATTTTGCCTTGAGAAACAGCGCATATCCAAACCACCGTCCAGTTTTTCAAATACATCACACATAAAAGAGACGCTACAATAGATACACACGACAAGATTTGGCCAATCTTCACAGCCGTGTAGGGAGTGAACGGAGCAGGGGTCCGTGTGAGGGGAGGGTAGGCCGAGGCTAAATGTCATGAAATGTCCACACCTAATTGTGACAACGAGTTAACAATACACCAAGTAGTGTTATAGCCCATAGTCACTAAATACAGTGGGACTCCTGGTGGACCCTTCACATGTGTAAAGGTTGGTTTCTATGTAGGACGTTGGTTGTAGTACTCAACTACGGACTTAGTCCTCATCATGTTTCTAACTATCTCAGGCTAATCCCCATCTTGCGGATGTTTTGACTCGTGCTACATCATTTCTAAAAGGCCGTTTTTAAAAGTAAAGCAATACCCGTCAAGAGGAGCTATAGTGCATAGCTTGGGTCTGCACCGCAAAGTCCTGGTGGTGAAGGTTTTGTATGTGTAATGCTCTTTTCATTTGTGTGTGTGTGTGTGTGTGTGTGTGTGTGTGTGTGTGTGTGTCTTAGTTGTATCGAGATAATATCTCAGGGATCGAAGGGATCACCCTCAGTGCGATGGCCTAAAACACTAACGACAACATGAAGAAACGCCGGCTGATTTTCCAAATATGCATATTTCTTTCCTCATCACCCAAGACATGAGAAGATTTGGCTGGTTTGAATCCCTAATCTGGGGGGAAAAATAATCTGTCTCAGAATGTAATAATTCACATGGTATGTCTTTTGATTTGGATTAGTGGCCTGCAATCCTCTTAGCCCAATAGCTCAGTAGAACCTCTCAGTGACAAGTTCACAAGTCCACATAGTTTGCATAGACTCCCTCTCTTGGCCATTAACTCTCACAGCTTACAGGTAATCTTCTTATATCTGGCTCTGACTGTTTTATATGCATTTTGGTGTGATAGTGTAAACAAGTCCGAACTGATGCTGTGCAGAGTATGTAGGAGGTCAAAATTGCCTTGTTTTAGCGTATCGGTTAGTAAGGATCTGCATTAACGCCTGCTGCACTTATGAAAGGAAAAGCATCTCAGCACATACTCCAAATTTCCCCCCTTTTTTTTTCTTGTGTCACCACTTAAAAGTTGTCAAAGGGATCAGTGACACTCAGGATTAGTAGCACGTGGGAAACACTTTACACTTTAATACCCACGAATCAGAAACCCAGCCAAGGCCGAGTACGTACTTAATGCAGGTTTGTACTTAGAGGGGAGAGAGCTCCATGTGTAAAAACAAAGTCTGTCACAGCTCTTGCCTGCTGCCATCTTTAAACATGATCCAGAGCTATCAAATAACTCACACTAAGACAGGAGGGGGGAAAAAAAAAAATCCCGGAATCATTTAAATCCTCGACTCAGTATTCTTTATCTTTATCCTTTAAGGTTCTTTATAATTTAATAAACAGGATTAAAGTCATTGGGTAGAACAGAGCTAAGCGAGGTTCGTTCCACATTTTCTGTTTTAGCCTGCACTCCGCATACTGAGTCTTATTAAGCCCTTGCAAGATTACAGGGCCTTAATCTCTGGGAACACATGTTGTGAAGAATAAAAGCAATTTTATTTGGGAAAGCAGAGTCCAAGTTTAGCAGGAAATGAGCTTTCTCCAATAATCTCATCTTTTTTCCTTTTTTTGAGTAAATGAAAAGTCCCCTGTTACAGAACTGAGCTCTCTCTCTCTCTCTCTCTCTCTCTCTCTCTCTCTAACACACACAGTGTGTTGAGGAATTAAATGTGTATTGTGTGCAGTGTGATGACTGTCTCTAACACACACAAACACGCATGCGTGTGCACACACACACGCACACCCAGTGTGCTCTTTGGTTCATAAATACCACAGCAGTAGACCAGCTTTTACCCACGAGCCGGCTTTGATTTCTTAGGAATGTAAATCCACCTGTTTCTGAACAGACAGGTTTACAGACTAATGTATTTATTGTCACCGTTCTCCCCACACAACCACCACCACCACCTCCCTCTTCTATTCTCCCCCCTCGTTCTCTGTAAATTCTATGCAGATTGCTGGTCCATGCTTACTGCACTTTGCAGAGAAAGCTTCGTAAAGATGATGATAAGCTAAAGCTCTAAATCCCAGACTTAGCTTTCTTATCGAGAGCTGCAGGAGCGAACGGAGCGCTTTAATATAAGATATGTGCTTTGCAGTGCGTGTGTGTGTGTGTGAGTGTGTGTGTGTGTGTGTATGAGACACTGTTTTCTGGGTTGTAAAAATGCAAATGCATTAAGACTCCTTTTCCCTCCACACTGGCATGGCGCTGCATTGGCCCAGTGAAGCTTACACCATTTTAAAATGAATCAAGACACTCCGCTGTAATAAATTTGACGGTGCACTGTCATCATGCTGTCAGTGATGGCATAAAGAAATCCATCACGCAGGGATTTCAAATTGAAATGTTTATCATATAGGTTTTGATCTAAATGGTGTGCTTTCCTCTGTAATGTTCTATAACCATGACGTAATCACAGTCTTTGAGCTGCGTATTTCCAGAAAAAGGCTTGGAGGTGATTCAGCTCATACTGAGAAATTACATGTTGTTTTCTACCTCAAAGAGACCGCAAAGAATATTTGTTCAGAAGCTTTAAAAAAGCGTCACAGCCACCGCTAACCAGAAGGTCAATGGTTTGGTCCCTGGGTCCTTGTGTCCATGTGCCAAAGTGTCCTTGGGCAATACATTTAACCCTAAATAGCCTCTGACAGTTGTGCCAGCAGTGTATGAATGATGTGATAGAAAAAGCGCTGTATGAATGTGTGTGTGAACTGTAAAGTGCTCTGAGTGGTTGATTAGACAAAAAATATAAATACAATCCATTTAGTATTTTGACATTTATCTGACAAACTACACCTACATCCACACTGTTGCTACTCTGAAGTTTTCAAGCTCCTGAACCGGAGAAGATGAAACATGGTCAGTGGATAGTTGGTCATCAAACATGACACCGAAGGTTCTCACAGCCTTGGTGGAGGAGAGAAGAGATGATCCTGATCTTGATATTGTGATGGAGAGAGGGATTGGCCTGGATGAGTTCAGTTTTAGAGAGGTTTTTGTTGAAGGTGGTTTTCCACATAAAGATTGTGGGGTCATCTGGCAGGGATCCCTGAAGATCTGGGGATATATTACGTTGCCAGTCAGCTGTAATCAAATCTGATCCGACCACACCCACCAGTCCTGATGAAGGAGATTAACTTTTTAAGTTGAACTCTTGATTAATAATAGCTGACAATGTTTTCTCACCATTTTTTTTAAGCATTTAGTGATGAACATTTAACATTAGAAGGAAATGCTTAAGATTTGAAAGTGCTTTACCTTAACCACTGCCAGAGTTGGGTGATCAATTTGGAGATAAATAACACAGTGCAGAATAATTGGTAAAGTTTAAGAGACTGGATATCTTAGGTGAAAGGTATTCTCATTGTAAATGAATAATTGAAACTTGGCCAGCACCACTGCAGAGGCTCTGTTTGAAGGCGATTAAAAATGTGAAGAGTAAACATGTAGGACTGTGTATCTCTTTTGAAGCGTGGTGGGGAGCGGCGGTAGCGCCACGTCCCTTAATTCCCTCAGCGGCTGTCTGGTACCAACATACTGCATTTAAAAACATCTGGTGCATCAAAAAGATTGTCATTTTAATCTCTGCCAAATGTACTGCTTATACAGATTAGCACAAAGCGCCAGGTATATAGGTATGAGGTAGAAAGTACTGTTAATAAACAGTTATGCATGATGGGAGGCCATACTTTCTCCTTTAGTTGGGGTCGTCATTAGAGGTAATTGATAATTTAATAATTAGTAATTGGAACAGAGTCTCTACATGTAATTAAATATTCCTTATCAGCAAAACATATTAACATCATACTGTACATTTCTGAAAACATTTTTTTGTAATTTTCTGATCGTTGATGTGAAAATATTAACAACAAATAAATAATTCAAGACATTGTTAATCACTATGTAACCAAACCACTAAGAGTGGGGACAAATAAATATATGACACACCCCATTTCACAATAGTAATGGCCAGTTAGCATTATGTTTTCACAGTGCATCATTTCATTTTAACAAAGTCCTCGCCTTGCTTGTCCTGTACCTTGAGAATTCTTTCCAACAGTCCACACAGTTTCCTGAACATGACCAACAATGAACAGGTTTCAAAGACGTCGCCTGACAGCTCCAGGTTAGCGCTTGGCACACGTGGGTCTCTTGGCCCGGCAGTGTATCTCAGGGGTCAGAGCTTGTTGCACTGACAACCAGCCAGTCAAGGAGGAAGCGTGACAACACCAATGTCCGCTACCCTGCTATCTGCGCTGGCACATGCGCTGCCTTCCCGTGCCCCCACCCCCCCAACCTGCGTCCCTGATGCCTGCCCTGTTCACTCAGGTGCACGCACATCAGCATAATGAACTCCAAGGTAGACTTTACCACTTCACTGCCTCCTCACAAGACAAAATGCCAAAACAAATCTTGTCATAATTAGGCATAATCCAGCTCATTACCGTCTGCTTAATTATCCTATTAATAACACTTCCTAGGAGAGCTTGTTTGCGGCAGAAGCAGTGCGCTCGGGCAAATGTTTGTTCCTAAATGAGCAAACATGGAGAAGACAACAGCATTGTTCAAACACGGGAGCTCTGACAATAGGAAGAGAACAGGGGCAGGATTAATAGCGTGGCACAGAGCTTATCTTCCCTCTGAGGCCTCGCTGCACCACCAGGGCTTTGCAACGCAGGTAACAGGCACATTTAGGTGTATAGGTGTTTATAAGTGATTCCAGCATACCTAGTTTAATCCAAAGTAAAGGCAGCACTGATCAGTTGTTGACTAAATTAAAAATATATAACCATACAATAATTCAAATAGTTGCTTTTCATATCATAAAGAAATTCTTAAATGCGTGGTAAAAACTATATGCGAACGGTTTATAATTGTCACTAAATGACACTGAACCAATAATGATGTTTCTCTTTGTCTGAGGAGCCTCTTTCAATCTCTCATAATGAAAACAGTGTGGAAGACATTTTCAGACAGATCAAGGCAGCGTGATTTCAGGTCACTGATTTCATGTTTTCTCTGAGGCAGTGAGGCATAATTTATGCAATTAGTTTTTCATCTGGAATGGGTTAATGGATTTTTTTCAATTGTTTCATCTCAGTTTAGATAAACAAATGTTTCTGAGGGCAAATAAGAAGTATAATGATATCATTAAGATGGCTTTATGCTCAGTTCGCTGTTTCCACACTCGGCTACAGGCGGAAATTCTTTGCCTTCCTTCATTTCAACCCAAAGATTTATTTTCTGGAATCTTTAAGATTTTGTGAGAAACCATAAAGGTTTTATTTCTGTAATGTCTCTAAACACAGGAGTTGCTCAATTCATTTGTATTTTATAATAACAGCATTATATCAATATCATTTTCAATCTGTTTTCTCGACTGTTCTTTTGTTCTTATGGATTTTTTGCATCTCACCTCAACAGAGGTTATTGTGTCACAACGTTTTAAGTCTCAATAGATCTTGAAAGTATGAGTCAGATTCTCAAAATCATCAGTCAGTGATCCGCCAGTCGAGTCCATGGTGATGCCAGGTAAAACATTTCACATTATATTAAACAATTGGTTGTATTCTGTTTGCTGCGTTGAGGTTTTGGGTATTTGCAGCAACACATATGGGTTGGGGTCAAAATGCTTCAGTACACCTATCCCCAAACACGGCCTGCAAAAATGTACCCAGATATGTGATGATTTGAAAAATTGTAAAATAATAATTGCCAATTCTCTGCTATAAGCCCTGCACCTTGTGGAGTATGTTGGTTAATATCTTTTAATATCTAATTTTAAGCAAATGGTGGTTAGATAGTGATCTACAGACACATTGGGAGTTTTAGGAGGAGCTGTTTAAAATTTTTTTTGTTTTATTTTACAAAATTCATTGGACTTTTGTGGTCCAACAGGAGATTTTGTACAGCATATTGTGCTGGATTTGAATGTATCAGATTCAAAGTAAACTGGATATAAAGTACGAGGGCCGTGGTCTTTCCAAAACTGTGTTTTTGGATCTTAATAACAGCAGCACCATCTGGCCGATTCGGCTCATGTGTCTCAGGAGGCAATTTGCTCATCATTTCCAATTAATGGCCTGAGTCTCACATTACCAGTTCATTTCATCTCACTGCGTTTTGAGCTGAATCAGTAGAAAAATTAAAAGAATTATAATACCAATAATTATTTGAACAATATGAACTTAACACCTACTCGGCTGTACACACACAACACACAAACTTTCTTTATCTTCGTCTTACACCCTCTGTCTATCTCATTCTCAGGCTAACATTTCCTCCACTGGTGTGTGTGAAACACTATCGTTTGACCTCTGGGAGCAGAGGGTGAAGACAAAGCTCTGGAAGTACACACGTATCTTTCCTGTGCACACAAACACACTTTCCCCATCAATATTTAAAGAGGCAACACTTTTATCAGTCCTAAAGCTTTTTCTCACCCTGGTGTTAGTATAAAAGTTTTAAAGTTACAATGTTAAAATCTCAGTTTGCCTTCAGTGTATTCAGTGATGTTATGTTTGCCTTGCTGGACAGCTTCTTTTTTTAACATTAAAAAAGCATATCCAAAATCTGTAGGAGACCATCTGTAATATAATGGAGCACACTTTTGTAAACCGGAAGGCAAATCATAACAGGGTACCGTGTTGGGGATACATGTTTTATCTTTTCCTCTGATCTTTGGAAGAAGGAGAGAGGGAGAAAGACAGCCAGACAAACAGAGAGAAGAGAGAGCGAGAGGGTGAAGGGAGTGACAGTGGCACTGCCGTATCAGAAGCATAAAGAGAATGAGTTATCAAGGAAAAATGGATCAACGAATTCACACATGCAAAAAACAGCACACAGCAGATGAAATCTGCACTGAAATCCTATCTTGGGGAGAAAACTGAATAACTGATGCGTTCTCTTCTTTATCACACCGAAATCCTGCATCGTGGATTTGCAAGCAATTTAGAAGTGTATTAATGATTAATAATTATATGTGAGTAAATATTCGGGTTGTACAGAGAGGAATTTATTCTACAGGTTCTGATGGCTGATGATGGGAAATCACATTCAGAATAAATGTCCTGCTTACACACTCAAAACAGTCTTTGTTGAGCAAGTATCAGTGGCTACAACTTCCTTTACGCGTCACAAGTCACTTCCAGTGCTGTTTGTTTGGACATTCTTCACTATCAAACACAGTCACAAATCTAGAGACTATTTGACAATGATGGGTAAAAGTCACGTTGTCAATACTGCCAATGTAAGTGTAAGCATTGCACAATATTAACACCAGTTAACAGTTTTAATATTGTGGCTGATACGTGAACTGTGATTTCAACAACAACTAAATCAACAAAACATTTAAAAAAATGTCCTCACATGTTATTCTTTATAATTACCACTCCTATTTAAGCTAATAAGGTCTTAAACCAATGTGTTGAGTAAGCTTCATAACTTAAGACAAACACATGAGGCAAGTAAGTTAAGAAGCTTGATTTACAGCTAAACGATAGTTTAGACTATAAAGGCAATGACACAAAAACAACAACTGAAATGAACAGAGAAAGAAACAAAATGGGTATGAAGAGAAAGAGAGACACACAAAGTGCACTGAGGCCCATCGTTGAGCATTTCCGACAGGTGCATCTACGGTTCAGTGGGTAAGTCTTTGGGGAGGACACATCATGGAGGGATGCCAGGTAGCTCGGTCTCATGTGGACTCTTTCCGCTTGCTCTCGAGGCAGACAACATCTTTGCAGCCAATCACGTGTGAGAGAACAAAGGGGACAGGAGTGCACTGAGACTGGGAATATTGTTCACCAATCGTCTGGCTGGGTTACATGGGTTGATGTGAAACAACTGGTCTTAAGCGGCTGCTTTAAATACCTTGACGATTAAATGCTTAAGTCATTAGTCCCAGTCTCTGCCACTGAGAATAGCTTGTTGTTCCCCTAAAAGTCTTTTCTTTGTAGTATACTAATTGTTTTTATGATGATGTTTTAAGTAATCAGATTCTCAATTAATCAAAAAAGTTTCAACAACATTACTTTTACTTTTTTTTTTTTTTTACTTTTTTACATTTTAGAATTGACCAGTGTCTCTTAAATTTGTCATCTGGGAAGTTTAAAACTACGGAAAACCATGCAGGGAAATCGACAGTATGGAGGCATTTTGATTTAGTTAATGCAGATAGTGACAAAGTAATTGGTAATGTAAAGTGTAAAACATGTGGGGGACATACTGTATGAGATATGACAGCAAGAAGACGGGGAATTTCACCTTGCAGCGACATGTGGAGACAACGGGATGGAGGTTGCGGGCAGTTCAGGCCCACTGAGAGAAAAAACTAAAATGCCTATTGGACTCGGGTCGGGCTCGGGTACTAATCTCTCGAGCTCGGGTCAAGTCTTGCTCTACTTTGGAGTACTTTCCCTCAAATTCCGTAAAAGGGCACGTAAACACTTTGACAAACACAAAGACCTGTACCTGTGCACCTTCCATCACATCCCGCACCTTTTAAAACCTGAAACTAGGGCTGCAACTAGATAACAATTATTCATCTTATCAATTAATCTGTTGATAGTTGTTTGGTACAAAAATGTTGATTGTGTTTCCCAAACCCCAAGATGATGTTTTGTTTTGTCCACACACCAAAGATATTTAGTTCACTGTCATAGAAGCTGAAATCAGAGAATTATGACTTTTGAGAGTTTTTCATAAAACTACTTTTTCTATTAATCGATTGTCAAAATAGTTGGCGATTGATTTAGTAGTCGATTACTAATTGATTAACTGTTGCAGCTCTGCCTGAAACATCCTCTCCAGCAATTTCAAGGCACCAAGTCGCTGCAGGCTAACAACGACTAGGCCTCTGCAATCAGTCATCATAATACCGCAGCTCACTGGGCAACAATAAAAGATGCAGTTATGGATTGGCTTACCCAAGTGAGGCTAACATCCTACAAATGCTAATGATAGCGAGACAGTGCACATAATAGACAAACTGTGCTCTGCTTTCACAATGAGACACATGAGCTGAATGAAATGAAAGAAGGGAAACGGAGGAGCTACAATTTACTGAGGGCTAACAGAGGATAACAGTTGCAAGCATGGCCAGGATCGCCATCTGCAATTGCTGAAATGAGGCCAGAGTGCGAAATTTATTGGAAGATATTAGCATGATTTATGCACTTGTCAGTGCAACATACTTTTTTTTGTTGCTGTAGGTGTAGGGTTGAAAAGTTGGATAGAATTTTAAGGACTCTAATAGCCCAAGGAAATGAAAAGTCATTCTGCTGTGTTCCATACTTTCACAGATGTGTGAAGGTCAAAACTGCCTCTTACAAACTCATGCATCGATGCTGCTACTGACTTTTTCTTCCGACCAGTGTATTGGAAAACACCAACTGCTCAAAGCAGTGATTTTCACACAAAAGAGATTTGAGTATCTAGAGTTCACTGATGGTTTATCAAATGTCTACTCTGTATGCTCTGAGTTGTAAGTCACATTTACACATTTTTGTTCTTTGATAGATACTACATTAAAGTAATGATTTTCAACTTAGATTTGAGTAGGAAGTCATGTCTCAAAGCAGCTAGAATTTTCCAGAGGTTGCCAAAATGACAATGAAAAGATTTGGCATGACAAAACAAAAGCCACCTAGTGTGTCCTGCAGAATCTTTATTGTTGATGCAGCCAGTCCTATCATCACATTCACAAGCAGGTTGGAAACTGCAAAGGCTCCAGAAAAATAGCCAGGACCCACAATGCACTGTGCCTGGCAAGCAGGAAGCAGATGGTTTGGCTGGCCTTACCGGATAGCAGAGGCCCAATAGTGGCACCGCTTGTTGTTTTTGATGAGCTGTGCACATAAGAAACCAAAACATCTGGTCTGACCATGTGGCACCTTCATTTGTCCAAGGCCCCTTGAAGCAAACCCCCCCCCACCCACACCCACACCCACACACACACACACACCTTCCTCTGCCAGCTGCATTCACACAAATGTGAGCTAAATCCAATGAATGATGCATGTCATTCTCAGTAGGGCGGTGTTGAGAGGCGGGGTGAGATGAGGGAGGGGGAAGGTGTGGTGAACCCATCGCCCCCTCAACAGAGCCCCCCGCTTTCCCATCATCCCTTTCTGTGACTTTGATTAAAAATCATCCCACTCGCCGCCAAACAACTCATGAATATGCAGCAGGGTAATAGGCCCTGGCTCGAAGCAACTGATTTGTCAATTGTCTGCATTTCATCAAGATTGAGTAACACCTCAAGGGTGCTATAATCGAAAGCTGTAAAAAAGAAGTGGGAGGAAAAAGCCTGTTCACCATTAGATTGCTGCGTTATCTTAATCATTAGGCACTTGGGGAGCTTAATTAACGACCTGGCAAGAGCTGGGTAGAGAATTTGGACTTGATTGGTTGTCGGAGGTGTTGAGTGAGTATACCGAATGCTAAGTCAGGGGAGGAATTCTACTGAGAGGGAAGAGCGGCTGATTCGCTTTTTAAAAACTAACTCAGCAGCAGCCATTAGACTGTTTTAATTAAGCATAATTAGAGATCTGATTACAATGATGGCCTTGATAACCAGTATTAAATCATTCATCCATAAATGTTATGTTAAAATAGATGAGGGGGGTGGGGGTGAGCAGGGCGGTGTGAGGGTGGGCAGAGATACATGTAGTGAATAAATATGTGCATGTGAGAAGAGTGTGAGAAAGAAAGAGAGAGAGAGAAAGAGAGGGAGGAAGTAAGGGTCTAGGAGTGAGAGAAGGAGACAGAGGGGGGTTGGTTGGCTGGCTGCCACCAATTAGTTGGGTGTGCTCAATTGCAGGAATTCTCTGGTGTCGTGACTCATGTTGACAGGTGTTCAGGGTGAATTATTTGTACTGGGGAGGGAGTGTATGCACACGCGCGCGCACGCACGCGCGCACGCACGCACGCACGCACGCACGCACGCACGCACGCACGCACGCACGCACGCACGCACGCACGCACGCACGCACGCACGCACGCACGCACGCACGCACGCACGCACGCACGCACGCACGCACGCACGCACGCACGCACGCACACACACACACACACACACACACACACACACACACACACACACACACACACACACACACACACACACACACACACACACACACACACACACACACACACACACACACACACACAGCCGCCTGCTCGTCCCATAACCCAGCTTTGATATCCAGTAAATCCAGCATGTTTATTGCCCCTGGTCGGCAGAAAGAAATGAGATTGGACGTTCCTTCCTCCTCCTCATTCTCTCTTGCTCATCTCGCCTCTGCCGACTGGCTGACTGGGTCATTTTTAAATGCCTTGTAAATTTGTCAGCCATATTAAGTGCCCATTAAAGGGCACCAAGCTGTAGGAGGAGGAAGCAGGATAGAGAGGCTCATATGGTAGTTCACTTCGTGACTGGCATCGCTCCCACATCCATCCAGCTTAATGGTGCCCGCCCACTGTGCACTGGGGAGTCATAGCTGTGATGTATTGTGGCACCAACGGACACAAGAGGAGGACTGGAAGAGGCAGATTAGCTACTGTGTCCTAGCATGTTTTGAGGTAACCTGGCTATGACTTGACTTGGACTACTTGGCAGCTGTCATAAAGCGCTGGCGTGGGGATCAGTGGCCCTCTGTCAGAAGGTTGATTGGGTTATCAGTCTTCTTGGTGGTGTAGACACCTGGGATATATTAGATGGTAAGTGAACAGTTGGTTCTTATAACCCATGTGTTGGATGTAGGGGAAGATGTAAAGACTTGAGCAACGTTGACATGGGCCAAATTGTTCTATGTACCAACAGTGAAGAGGGACAATCCATGAACCAGTGAGGATTTTGCTGGAACAACTCCAGCAATATAGGCAGTGTAATGGTTCGTCAGTGTATTTTTGTGTAAGTTATTCTTCATACGCTGACTTGCCACAAATGATAGATTGCAACTGATTCAACCTAACAAAATAAATGTGCTTAACAGAAGGAAGCAGCTCAATTGGGAAAAATGAAAGCGGCAAGCAGCAACGAGCAGGTTGGAGGCTTCACAAACGCAGACAACACACTGAATAATTACATTTTCATTTCACAGCAAACTATGTGCAGAGTGACACAAGAAGATAAATTCCACAAATCCAAGAGTTTATCCATTCAGGTTTTAATGTTATGTTTTGCATTATGGTTGATCAATATATATATGGATTAGTAAGGGTATTAGGGAGTAGGAGCAAAAAATCAATTGTCTTCACCAGACCAGCATGTTCAGTGTTCAGCATGGTGAGCATGGCAAAAAAAACAACCCCCACACCACATACATACAAAAGATGTCCTCATTTATGTCAGCATGACTCTCCTCCAATGGAGTGGTAATTAACAAAGAAGAAAGTGGTCGTAGTCAATCCATCACTGAGCTCTGCACCACATATTTGTCAATACAGGGACAGTCAATACATCTTTAGCTTTCTCTACAATGAAGAATGAATTCAGTAACAGGTACACAGTATAAATAAATTGGCTTCTTCAAATAAAATGTTTTAATCATATCAATTTTGCTTATTTCTGGTGAGTTGTTCACGAATGTTTCCTCAGATACACACAATTTCTGTTTAATCTGTCAAGTAAAAGCTTAAAAAACTGAACTGACAGTAAACCAATTTCTTTTTTTTACAGTTCACCAGCGCTGCTTTTTGTCTCGGCCAATGTGTTCCACTGTAACTCTGCGTCCACATCGAATGTGCACGGGCAGCTTTGTGGCCAAACTTCGCCCAAGAGAAACTTTGACCCTGAACACACTTGCATCATCAAAAAGTCCCCCAGCAGTAACAGCAACTGGAAGCTAGGATTCCATCAGTTGAGAGAGGGGATCATTTTGCGAGTCATCTTGACTCTCCAGTACTACCAAGGTTTAGATTTTAAAATCTCACACATAGCAGCAGTAGCTGAAATAATCATCTCATTAAACAAATGATTGACAGACAGCAGCAACAATTTTAAAGCAATTATTGTTTGAGAAATGTAGTCAACATTTAAAAAAAGTTGAACACTTAAAGGCTTTGATATTGTTAGGATTTGCTACTCTCTTATGTCTTATGTGGAGGTAAACTCAAAATCTTTCATTTAGATATTCATTTTACATCGCTTTGGACTTGAAATCGTGACAGGTGTTTTCACTATTTTCCTGAATTCTTCTTCTTCTTCTTCTTCTTCTTCTTCTTTAGTAAGCTGTAGTCCTGCATGGCAGACGGTATCAGGGGTGATTAGCATTCCAGATAGGGGTGATTAGCATTCCAGATAAATCAATTAGAAGCTGTGACCGTTTAGATCCTGATGAAGCCTGGAGCTTCCTGGTTGACGTCTTTTTTAGGATGAGATCTGTCTTTCATCTGACCTTTTGCTTTACTTTGTGCAATCTTTCACATCTGGGGCATGTGCTATGAAAGTGGAATGAGGCTTCTTCTGAATATTAATGTTTTGTGCATGACTGGCAATATTAAATATGGGAAAGGAACATGCACATCCAGTAAAAACATTTTTTGATGGCCACTGGTTCAACTAAATATCACAGAAAATTTTAAGAGAAGATCTGCACACCTAAAATACGAGTTGCGTCACTTCGGCAAATAAAATCTTTCAACAGGGGACGAGGAGTGTCTCTAGCAGTCTTTTTCTAATCTTTTTTTTGTACTTCCAACACACATACCTCCTCTTTGTCCTCTCCTCCCTGCAGTTGCTTTAATGAAGCTGTATGGAGCAGTATTCTCCCTATGCCTAGACTGGATATGAAAGAGAGCCCTCAGAGCCATGGCAGCACCGGGCTATCTCCCTCCCACTAATGAGCTGAGCTTTCAGTGCGCCCACTAATTAGTTCATCTATAACTCTAAGCACTCAATTACTCTTCGCCAGCACCAGCACCACCACAGAGAGCCGAGACAGGCGATAAGACTGACAAATGCCTTGGCAGTACGTTGAAGAACTCTCTGGCTCGCTCGTGCTCACACACACACAAAATGGATTTAAGCTGGGTGGCTCAGGACAAGTTTTTCTGAACTTCCCACGCTTCTCTGGTGTTTGTCTCTGTCACTCTCTGGCTTCCTCAGTACGTGATTAATAGATTAACGGAGATCTGTACACTGACAGATGTCCACGAGCAAGTGCATCAATATGCAAATTTAAGTGTAGGTCATATTTGTGCTCGTATACTTTGTTTTTATTCTTTTATCAAGTCTGAATATTTACACGTTTATTGAGTGAAGGATCAATTTTGAGCCAAGTTAAATGCACGCTTCCATCATGTTATGGTGGAAAAGGTTTCCTTTAACAACTTTAAATCTTTTCTCCTCATTGAAAACACATGTCGCCAATGTATGTAGTCATAACAAACCAGTGAGCCATTGAGTCATTGGCTTATCATTGGAAAGGAATGTACAACTCAATGGTCAAAAATTGTTATTAATCATGATTGTACAGAAGTTTGCACGATGTGTTTCCTTTAGAATATGGGAGGGGGGCAGGAAATTAAACAAATGAATGCCTCATTCTCGAATAATGTTTAACCCGAAGTCCAATGGGCACTTTGGTTCAAGCTTCCGTAAATCTATGCAAATAAATAACAGGTGGAATGAGAGACACACACACACACACACACACACACACACACACACACACACACACACACACACACACACACACACACACACACACACACACACACACACACACACACACACACACACACACACACACACACACACACACACACACACAAATGTTATAGACATGCAAATTAACAACAAGGCCAACACTTTGTTATTTAAAGTTATATACTAAGCTAATAACCTCCCACTGTCTCCACATAGAAATACGGAAATAATGACAGACAAAACTCTGTTGCCCTGCGTGAGAAGAGGAAGTTCTCTCATCGTACTGACATCTGCTCTGTACAGGTGCAAAACTGACAACCAGTTGTGCAAGATAAATCCAGGTGTGTCGAGGAAAAATGACAAGCAACGACCAAATTCGAGCAGATACCGATGTGCCCTCCAACACAAACACAAGCGAACATCTGTACATGTGCTTCTCACACCAAACATACACCTGAAAAAACACCTATGTCCATTTTCCTTGTCCTCTGACTGAACTCAATAAGTATAAGCTAATAAAGAGATGATCTGGGGGCTGATCTCAGTTTCTCCATTCTGTGGGGCTACTTCACCCCACCATTCATTGGCTGGAAACGAAACCCCTTTTTGAACTGCCTGTTCATGGAAGGAAGGTTACCCTATTATTCTGCCTCACTGTTCTGTATTACTGTAAAAGCATGAACACGGGGGTCACTGTTGTTCTGCCTTTATGCCGGCAATGGAGGTAGTCACAGGGACAGCTGGCATGGCAGACGCCAACGTTGTTGTGTTTCACATCACACGTCTGATTCTGGAACATCAGCGTGCTACTGAAAATAACAAACTGGGGCGACATTAAGCTGGCTCTGTTTGGTTCAGTGTAAACAAGCAAAGACGACATGAATCTTCTTCTTACTGTAACGGCATAGTTGCAGAGGTCTCTTACACTGTTGATGCATCACTGTCACTTAGCGAACAGCAGGCGTTTTCAAGAAATGGTTAACAATGTAACAATTTGTAATGATAGACATCAAGTCTGTTCACTGTGCACCTCTGTGATGTAACAGTATTCAAACCATCAGGATATGATCTGTAACTGACCTGGTAATTCCACTGGACGAATAAAATCCCTCCATTTTCAAACATACAAAAGCCAAATTTTACAATGATCAGAAAAAAAAGAAGAAAAAAGTTGAAGGACATGAAGCTTTTTGGGCAGCACAAACTCAGATGTGCGGTAAAATCCAAGGACGTGGCTCTGGGCTGGATTGAAAAAATACAGGAGGACCAGCAGGAACAGTTAAAAAACAGTAGGTAATCGTGGATGTAATGAGTAAAGAGTGGGGATGAAAAATTACACACCAAGGACAGGTTTAAAAATAACTGACCAGAGTAGGTAATGTTAAAATCAGCCCACCTCCCCAAAGAAAGAAATTAATCCAACTGGAGAGTGGAATCACAAACTGACTATGAAAGAATCCCCCCCCACCACAAAAATTAAATAAATAAATACATAAAATTATAATAATAATCCCCCAAACTAACATTAAACTCATACATTTTACCTTTGTAAGGTCTGAGGACAGAGACGTCAAAAATATGGTGAAACTGTTTTGGTTCTTTCACATCTATAAACCTCCAGAGAAAATCCAAATATATTTGAAAACAAGAATACTGTACGTGCACAGACAGTGTGTTGGGTTTTAAATATTTGCCGGTCCTAACAGTCTGCAACCTGCTTTTGTTTCTTTTGTTTTTAGAATATTTGATGTTAGTTCAACACAACTGTAATACTGTGCTCTAAACTGTTAATCAGTTTGTGAGGTTTGATAAAACCCAACACAAACATGTAAGAAATGATCATACTATGTGGTATTTTAGGAAAATTTGCTTATTATCATAGTAAAACCATTTGCCGTGATATTTTTTTGCCAAATTAAAAATATATTGTAGTAATAAAACATCACATGGTCACATCCTTTGTCCAGACCAAAGTAACCAAACGACAGTGTAATACAGTTTTACAAAGGATTTCATGTGTCCTGTTGTTGTTGTTTTTTTTAGTACAAATGTAACTGAAAATGTGTCAAATTAAGATATGAAAACTTGTGTATCAGGTTAAACATTGGCACAGATTTGTTCCTGTGGTTTCTCGGTGCATGTAGTTGTTTTCACTGCCCACGATGTGCTTACTGCATTCCTGTTTTCTTTCACTTTCTCAGCCTTACTATAGACAGACAGTGTGTGAGTATGTGTGTGTGTATGTGTATGTGTGTGTTGTGTCGTGTGCATGAGATCAGTGTTACAGTGTGAGTGTGATTATTCATGTGTGTATATGCTCACACTCTACATGGTGTTATAGGCTACGGGGGTGGTGTTCATAGTTTTAAACAGAACTGATGCAAAAATCCACATTACACAACATATTCCCATTCCAGAATAGTGATCCATCAAGCCCTTGCACTAAGCATCTGTACATAAACCTCAATTATGCTAATGCTAATCCCTGGGACATTGACGTGAGTAGGCAAGGCGGCTAACAGCTAAAGACTTTGATGTGTGCTGCCATTTGGCAGGGTCTCCTGAAAGACTGGCGTTGGACCTCAAACTCAACCAGGGCTTAAGGAGGAAAAACCAGCCCGGCCTTGTCTGTTCCTCTACTGATTACATGAGCTTAGGGGACTTCTTTTATTTGCCTCTTTGGTATGGACCCAATCATGGGTGTCAGTTCTCTGCACTGCTGCCTGGCAGTCCTTCTGCATTCAGTTTTTGTTTTTACTCACCCTTCCTCATGTGCCAGACTTCTGCTTTGTTTTGTTTTTCATTTTCATCTTGGGGTTTGCCTTCCATGTGTACATTAACATCGGACACCTTCTGTTTTTATCCCTATTTTGGAATGACTGACAAGAAGCATGGTAGCGTGTGGAACATTTAACTGATAGAGATTATTCATTTGTCTGAATATAACACCTTTTATGATGGTTATAATCTCTATTCAGTCCCATTCTGATTGCTGGGATCTAAAATAACAAGTCTGTTGTACCATCTTATCATTCTTGGGCTTTAACTGAGGAAAGAGACTCTTCAGGGACTCGGTGAAACAGGGACATCTTTCCCAAACAAAACCCTGGCATTGTAAACTCATTGCCTGCTTCCATAATGGGACTTGCGTGATTACAACTTGCTTTTTGGAAATGGAGCACATTGCTTTAACCTGTTCTCTTAATAAAAATGGGAGATCGGAAATTTCCTGGCAAACGGAGGCATCGTTCGCAGTGATTTTGTTCCATTAATGACAAGTGCTTTTTGAAGGACTTTGCCCCCTTTCTTACTCTTATGTTGTAATTTCTCTGAGCTTTCAGGAAAAACCCTGCCACAAGAGAAGGATTAAAGCTTATTTTCAGTGAATGAGTCGACACACGAAAAATGGGAAAAACACTGCAGACAGTTTGTGTAACAAAAGAGATTATGAACATTTAAGAGGGATTTGGCAAAATAATTGGGGCTTTTTTCCAATTTTGGGGGGGGGTTGTGAAATGGTGGCATTACCTTTAAGGTTTGGATCAACAGGGAATCAGGAGGGAACTCTTTGATTTTCGCCTAATAGTATGTTGTAGTTCAGCTTTACACTAGTATGACTTCAGTTGCCACCAGTGCCATTGCAATGACATTACTGAAAGATTAGCCTGTTTTTGTGAGATTCAGAGTAAGTACTGATGTGTTGCACGGAGAGCTTGAAAACTGCTTCAAAAATAAATTGAAATCAATGCCACCAATAAAATGACAACTGTTGTTTGTGTGATGTAACAACATTAATTTAAAGATGTATCTTTGCTGGAGTTAATATAATTAAGTTGGCGACTATAGTAAGAGTCAATAGAGTTTATGAACATGAGTAAACTTAAAAATTCATACAACTTGACCACATCTAAAAGCCAATGTGTTGGAAGGAACCATTGAAAAGGGGGCAAGAACCATACAAATGGGGAGAACATGATCCACCTCCGACAGTTTCAACAAATCTTCGCATTCATTTGGGCCACTTAGGGAGAATTTGAGTTGCATCACGTCTCCCAATTGACTTTGATTTGTAGATGAATTTGCAATTGTGCCTCAAAGTTTGCTTTGTATTATGTCTGAACACATGGTTGACAGAAAAGTTCAAATGCTGCATACCTTCTCATTATCACGCACCTGGACAATTTCTGAATGTTTGTTGAAATTGGCGGTTTCAGAAATTTACTAAAATCATTGCATACAGCTCTCCAGCGCTGACATCGGGTGTTTCAGATGCTGTTCAATGATCCGGCAAGCACATTGCTTGAAGCACACTGAGTCCTTTATATGATAACAGCCAGATAACATGGACATGCCATGACAACAAGTCTTAAGGGCTCAACACTGAGTCACCCAAAATGCATACTAGCTCTCTACAACACTATAGTCATGAATTGTCAGTCTCAAATTAATGTAATCTGCTGTAATACTGTATAGTCACCTACATGTACTGATCATGCAGTAGCAGCTGGTTAAGCTTAGTGGGTTACACCGCTAATATTAGTACAGAAGGTTGGGGTTTTGATTCCTGGTTAGGGCATGACTAAAATTCAATGTGGGCCCTCTTCATTCTTTCCTGCCTACATCTGATAGGAGTCCAAAATCGATCATTGTATGTTGCTTTAGACATAAAGCATCAGCAAAATGAATGTCATGCAATACAGTATTACACAAACATAAATATACCTACAGAACAGACAACAAATTAATCTGCTTCAAGTTCCTACTGTTGCACTCACTAATATCTATGATTATAATAGTATAGAGAAAAAATACTCAAAGATTAGTTTAGAAAATTACAAGTCTCAAAAATGTTTTTTTCATGATCCTGACACAAAAAGCTTTGTTTTGAAGTAATCAAGAAAACTTATACTTCGTAATGACTAGTTTGCAAACAAAAAATAATTATTTTCCAATGAAAAGTATATTGAACCCGTGATTAGTAATCTCCCAACACCTTATAAAATTCAATGCTGGATGGATCATTAAATAACCAATGGCATGGCTCAATAATTGGCAGGTAGGCGAAGCAACAGGCGATCTGTCAAGGGCCTAATCCTCCAGTATAACAACAAGCCTTTGAATTTTAAATGAACAGCTCAGGTTTGAGAAACAGTGCTCAAGAGCTTTAGTGAACTGGCTAAACTCAGTCATCCACCTCCACATCTCTGCTGCTCTCCTTCTTGAATCCAAGTCTTTTTTCTGGAAGGGAAATTGAAGTCATTGTCTGCCCTTGTGTGGACACATAGTGACTTAGAGAAAGGAATATCAGAATGTAAAGATGAGAAGACATTTCTGACTGTGGCACTGACGGACTGTGTGTCTAAGTGGCTGAATGACAGTTTGTCTGACTGACTGACTGACTGTCTCGCTAATTGGTTGGTTGGCTTCTGCTCAGCTTCCTGACACGCTGACAAACAATTATCCTCAACGACATTATCACATTTGTCTAATCAATTAGATGTGTTTGCTACAACAGCAGGTAGTTAGCAGTGACAAGACGGGGAGTTTGGAGCTGTGCGCGCCAGTGAGATAAATACCCCTGTAATTGCTCTCGAAAAAAAAAAAGAAGACGTTTTTACACAGCAGAGAGATTGTTCTTTATTTTTATCAGCTCTTATGAAGGCAGACATCAGAGAAACAAAACAACTGCTACAGCATCTGGAATGTGTCCTCCTCAATGTTGGAAGAAAAAAAATAAGTCAGGAAGTCAGTCAGCTGTTGGGAGCTCATTGAAGCAGTGAATCAATGCGGTCGGACAGGCAGACAAGGCGAGCAGCGCTGATATCTACGGCACTCTCCTGACACTTAGCTGCATGGACAGACACTTTTAAACTTCTCTCTCGAACGCTGCCTCTCTCATGACTTGCTTCTCAGTCATCCACTTACCTACGCTTTTTAAAGGGCAGGGACAGACATTTACTTTTTTTTTCTCCAAGGAGTAAATGTGCTCCTAAGTTGAGCGTATTAAAGTTCTTGAAAATGTATCTTCATGGTGTGATTTTTGTTGATAAAAGGGATTCAAGGAGACGTTTACATGCAAAATAATTGATTCATCTGACTACAAAAATGCCCTAGGTCAAACTGTATTATTATCTAACATAATGAATTTAAATTGTTGTATAAACAGTACGTGTCCATGTCATCGTCATTGTTGTTCTCAAACCTTAACCTTAGATGATGCTAAGGCTACATTTTTTAATACTTTTCGTTGGCATGTGTGCTCCCGAATACATTTTACAGTTTAAAAAAAAACTATTATTAGTCAAAAATGCAAGTGAAATGCTCACACTGGAGCTCTGCTTTAACTGAGTCATTGGGCTGGACAAATCCTATACATTGGCCTCATCTGTCTCTCGTCTTCTCTCATAACTAGCTCTTCACACTCTTGTATCACTTCAGCCAGCATTGCTCAAACAGGCTGTGTGTGTGTGTGTGTGTGTGTGTGTATGTGTGTGTGTGTCAAGTGGGCCTTGTATAGCTGTCCCAGCAGCAACAAGCTGTCATTAGAGTGGGCAGGAAAGAACCCTTGTGGCTTGGTTCCATCAAATTGTAATCCCCACCACATTATTACCATGGCAGGGTCACCTCTCCACTACCGTTTTAGGGCAGGAGCAGGTGGAGCGTGCGCACACGCACACACGCACGCACGCTACTAGTTCCACTGTTTTGCTAGTGTTTTTCCTTGACAGTCCTTTTATTACCTGGCGAGCCCCTATAATGAATCCATCGGAGGAGACCACGACGGGGCTGTGTCATGCATAATTCAATATCTACCCCCGACACATACCCACCACCACCACCCTGAGTCTTCTTCTCCATATCCCTCATTCATGTCATCCCTGCATGCCTCCAGTGGGGCTTCTCTACTGCCCAGCCTGACACTCTATTATGGATCCCTGAAAATTACAATCTTGTGGGATAGGGTTAGGGTGTGTGTGTGTGTGTGTGTGTGTGTGTGTGTCTATATTTCAATGTGTGTGTGTGTTCTTGTGTGTCACATGTTCCTCTCCTCTGTGGTTTCAAGGGAAACCAGCAATAGGGTAAAGGTTAGACTGTGTGTGGGCAGAGAGGAGACTCATTCTCTCCCACTAATGGACAATCCTCACAATGTGGGTATCCATACCACATCACTCTGGACCATTACAGACACATTGTTGAACGTCACATGGTTTCACACTGCAAATTCAAATTTCTAATTCTAGTTAAAGCGATCATTTAGATTTACTGACTGAAGTCGATGTTCAGGTTTCAAAGTGCTCATACGCTTTGAAGTCGGAATGTGGAAAAAACAAAACGCTGTCAACAAACTGTTGTATTTATGTTTTTTGAGCATTTAAACATCATTTTTGGATAGTAACAAAAGCAAAGAAGAAGCATCAGGTGTGACAGGCACATACATAATATATATTTTTGACTTATATAGGTCACTCTACGTGGACAGCACAACACAATATCACATATTAAAGGGCCCATATTATGCTCCAGGCACCTTTTCAGCCTGCCTCCACGTATATTTTGTTATCTGGGGTGTCTACCAGCCCACGGAGAATGAAAAGAAAACAATGAGTTGTTGATTCGTGGTTTGGGTTGGCCGTGCAGACGGTCTGTAAACGAACAATTCACAGCCCGGGCGTCAAGTGACGTAATTTGACTCCTGCTACTGGGGCGACCACGCCATTAATTTAGGCAAAATGTTCAACTTTTTTTGGTCCGAGCTCCTTATTTGAGACCATTTGCTGTTTTGTTCCGTCTTATGTCATTGTTAACTGAATATCTTTGTAGTTGTGATGTTGGTCAGACAAAACAAAACATCTGCAGAGATGCCAAGTCCGGGGAAATGTGGGGAGCTTTTGCCTATTATTATCTGATATATAATAGTCTAACAGCAAAATCAATCAACAGATTAATCGCTGATGAAAATAACTGTCTCCCTTTTTTTTACTTAGGCTTAATAAGGGTGTAATTAGGGTAAAATGGACCTCTAATTAATGAGTATCACTACAATTAATGCTGCAATACACAGAAGTTGTACATACAGTCTGGGGTGTTTAAATGCCATTTTTATTTCAATTTTATTCATTGTATAAAACTGTTTTCTACTAAGAGTCTAAATGGCCATTAATTGCAATGTTCCCCTGAGGAGCTGTAGGCTGAATGGAAAAGCTAACCAGACTGAAAGGCAGGATTTTCATTATATGTCGGCTATTTAAACCTGCCATGCATGCCTTACCCCTCTTCAATAAGTGTTACGCAATAAGGTTTCAGGTTCACATGAATGTGTGTCTTTTTCATCATACGCTGGGGATAAATATATGGATATATTTCCGATGAAACTAAATGTCCAGCATTATGATAAACTGCCCGTTTATCCAGTAAACAACTCAGGATCGCATGTGCAGCTCACACGCTGCTGCTGTCAAAAATCTTTTCCACGGCATTTGAGCTTCGTTATACAGTTCAAAACAAGAGAGACTGACCGGGTGTTTTGTTTTAAGTAACAAAGACGAAGGATGAGTTTGAAATCAAGACGCTACCGTTAAAAAGATCTAAGAGGTTGGAGCAGAGGTCTTTTCCTGAACCACCAAAAAATGAAAATAAGAACCACCTACTCACAATCACAATGTTACTGCTCAGCATAGACAATGGTGTTATGAAATACCTCCCATCAAGCCAATTTAACAGTATTGTTGCTGCTGGGTGCGGATTTACACCATATAAGCTTTTGATTATTTAATGTCCTCTTTAAATGTATTTATTTAAAATGAGTCACACTGACGCTCAGCTAATACAGCAGTGAGAAAAATCACTTCATACATTTAGTCTGTAAACAATTAAAAAGCACTGCACAAGAGGGAATCACGGAGGGAATCTGTGTATGTGCAGAGACAGCGGGGCACATTTCATCGTGCCATTAGTAGTGTAGCGAGCAGAAATGACTTTTTCTGCACCTATGGAGCATGTCTGTTTCAGATCAATGCCTGTGGCAGCTCTTAAATCAATGAGTGATGTTGTAACTAGGGGACTCATCTGTGAAGCAGACCCCTGGGAGACAGAGAGGGAGCCAGAGAGAGATTGTCAAAAAGAGGGAGGGAGGAAGATAGGGAGCAGGAGTGACAGAGAAATAAAACATAATAAATGGAGCTGAAAGTGACAGAACGACAGAGGGTGGCAGAAGAAGGACAGAGTGAGGATGTGTGTGTGTGCGTGTGTACAAGGAAATGAGACAGACTCTCATCCAAAAGCATTGACCTCTCTAAGTGCTTTTTGCTACTGCACAATTCAAATATGATTGTGCTGCTATAATTGCCCATTTGATGAGGCAGGTGAATCTCTGCAGCATGGCCAACCTCCCTCCCTCCCACTCCCCCCTCTCTCTGTCGTGCGTTCGTGCAAAGTGTGCGTCTGCATGTGGGGTTGGGGAGCAAAGTAATGGGCAGGAGGTGGAGCGTGAAAAAGGTTAGGGAGAAAAATCACATCACCTGAGAGAGAAGCGATGAGAGTGTGCCTGGCTCCCAAGGCCTGATGTATTTACCTGGGTAATGATAGTCATCTGGACCGACAGGGCATGTGTGTGTATATGTGCATGTACTGTAAGTGTGTGTGTGTGTGTGTGTGTGTGTGTGTGTGTGTGGCACACAGCATAGTGTAGCTGTGGAGGTTGGATTTCTGTTCGGCTGACTGACTGCCTGGCCGAGGGGCGTACTCTCTGATTTATTTGCAGAAAAAAACAACCACTCTCGTTCTCTCTGTTCATACTCTCATCTTTTTTTGTTCTTCCCTCTTTTTTTAAATATTTACTCCTTCAATCTTCTCTCGCTTCTCCAGCATCCTCTTTCCCTCCCTCCCTCCCTCCATCACACTCTCCCTGTTTCGCTTCAAAAGTCGGCTTTATTAATTCATAAAAACGCATTGCGCACATGACTGAGTCCCATAGGCACTGGAGCATGATCCAATTCCCCTGCAAACAGGCATTCACACAAACTTTTTCCATGTTTATACACACTGCTGTCGTTCTCACACCTCCCCATCTCACTGCCTAGCTTCCCCCAGACAACTCTCTACTTCAGCAGGCACGAAGCGCAGACCGGACCCGTTTATATTGTATCCCGCCAACGGGTCATTGTCGCTCTTTTTTCAATTTGTTTGGATTTCTTACAAACATTTCTCAAACCAACTTTTTGTGGCTGTGAGTACGTTTGCGGAGAACATGCGTGTGACTTTTGTGTTCAAATAAGTTCCTACATGCAGGTTTGATCCGTCTTTTCCAGAAAGACGGATCAAACCCTCTTATCGAGGGGTGCCAGATGTGAGCCCTGAGGTTAAAGAGGACACACACACACACACACACACACACACACACACACACACACACACACACACACACACACACACACACACACACACACACACACACACACACACACACACACACACACACACACACACACACACACACACAGAGAAAAACACATACACACACAGAAAAACACATACAAAACATGGTCTTTTTTCAGGCCTCCTTCCTCACAATCTGAGGAGAGTCGGGAGAGAAAGGAATGGGTGCTTAGATATGGATTGCTGGGACTGAATTAAAAACATTAGCTTGCGGCTCTGCGGCTGAATCCTGACGATGAGGCCACCGGGGGGAAATTGAGAAAATGGGCTTTTGCTGCCGGGGCCTCTAAAATCCCTTACTAATGGAATGAGAGAAGGCAGAGAAAGATAGAGAGAGGGAGGGCGGGGAGGACGGGATATCACACAGACGAGTGTGGGGGAACAGTTTCAGAGACAATGCATCGTGTTTGTGTGTGTTCATGAGGGAGAGAGAGAGCAGAATGGGTTGAGACTAATGGAGCAGAGAGCGGAGGCCTCCGATGAAACATCATTACGAGCAGCTTCAGAAATATTATGCCTTTGGCGTAACTGTCGTACACACGTTTGATCTGGTTCAGTGGTTTCAACTTTGGACACAAACTCGACTTGCTCAATCGAATTCGCCTGCCTTATTTCGCCAGCATATTTAAAAGATGTTTATTGTGCCCTTACACTATGCTTTGATTTCCTGATGCTCACCATACTTCCAAGCACCGCGGCGGCAGGTGCCAAGGTGAGCCCTGGCACTTAATGTCAGGTGACGTGGTTGACGTTGCACATTTCATTTTGAGGCTCGGCCAACTGTGCCCATTTCTTAGCTGGCGTCCTCTTTGAGAGGTTACTGTTTTGTCCATCTTTAACAAACACGGCGTGACATTGCACATCTGTCTCACACACACTCTCACAACTAAACTGTTTTGTCAATGATACAAATAATAATACATTCTATTTACTTTTCAAGATACTCAAATGCTTTGGGCAGCCAGTTAAATAAAATATGAAATTAGCACTGAAGCAATAAAGTAGCAATGACAACTACCGTTCCTTAGTCACTGTCTTTATCCATATTAAAAACCATTTTGGACTGCAGTCTGAGAAACACAGAGCAGATGGTTAATTAGAAATAAAAAGCTGTAACTGCGCACTCCAGAATTCTTTTTTTTTTTTTTCTTTCTCCAAGCTTTGCTTTTCTCTGCGACCATCACGGTTACATTCTCTGGTGAATTCTCTAAGCGGTGGGCATTTCAGCCCCCTCGTTTCTCTGGGAAATGAATAGAAGCATCTGACATCAGCTGACATGGGCTTTAAATGTACAATCTGGCTGTCTTATAATGGGAACAAATTAATAAGTGAATGTTATCTGTGGGTAGCAGAGCTGGGTGCCTTGCCAGGTCTTTTTGTTCCTGTACCTCTTCCTTTTTCCTATAAATGACAGAAGACACAAAAACAAACAGAGCTCTTGGTCTGAATTGGATTTTGACATGAATATTGGCGCACTTGGTGCTTGCGTGCATATGTTATACAGTGTGTGCATCAACGTGCATATGCTGAATGTGGAGCAGCGTATGCGTGGCTTTATTTGCGTGGATTTATTTAAATGTGTTCGTACACAGTGTGTAGGGGCAAAATTGTTTTTAGGTTTGATACACGGCATGTGGGTTCAATGTGGAAACACTATTTTCCAATCATAAACAGGCGGTGGATTAGGCAGGCAGAATAGGAATGAAAAATAAGGTGAGACTGAATGAAGCATAGGTAGCCAGCAGTGTCACACTCCTCTTCATCTCTCAATATTGGTATTGTGAATTCACTGAGAGATGGCAATCAGCAGGAGATGATGTCTCGAAGATGGAGGCAGGGAAAGAGAAGCAGAAGGAGAGGGAGAAAAGGGAGAGCCTCTTAAGGCACCTCCATCAGCCTGTCGTTAGGAGGGTAATGAACCTAGCACCACTGCTGCCAAGCAACCAATGACTCACTCAGAGTCTCTCTCACACACACACACACACACACACACACACACACACACACACACACACACACACACACACACACACACACACACACACACACACACACACACACACACACACACACACACAGATAAACACATTCACAAAAAAGAGATCTCTCAACATCCATTCTCTCTGCCACTCATCAGACAATCTTCCCTCTTGCAGTTTTTATACAAAAAGATTTGTGGTACAGTTCATAATTCGTAAGAGCAAAAATAACAAATCACTGACCTGCACTCAAACTTAGACGGCTTTTGCCATAATTGTGTGTAACTACGCTTTATGTATTTCGCTCTACACATTCATGACATTTATCACAAACAGAATCATGCCTTAAAGGATAATTCCAACAATTTTTATCTAGATCTCAACATTATGCCGTCTCTCGATGTATGCATTATATTGCACATGTCATCTGACAAGGTGTCCGAGTGGTTAAGGCGATGGACTGCTAATCAATTGTGTTCTGGATGCACAGGTTCAAAACCCATCCTCGTCAAGCAATCATATTCCTAAAATTTCCCTCGAGATTTACAAAGCATCTACCTGTTTCTTCAATCAGCTGTCTCACTGGAGAGATCTTACAACCACAAATAAAACGATTAATTCTGATTAAATACCAATGAATCACAATATGTAAATTTGACACTTTCTATCAGTGTTCTGGCTTCTGTCTCCTATTTGGATTGAAACAACTTTTGCATTGTGTGGGAGAATTCCACGTCAAGTAGTTGCAGCCACACTGCAGATATCATTCAGCCTCATGAAATAGTATAGAGAGGAACATGTTGTGTGTAACCTCAGGCAGCCGTTCTCTCCTCAGCCTGAACTCTCGTCTTGGTCGACTAAACTGGCTGCTGCTATGATGGGGACTGAGATGAGCTGATGTGACCGGCAATTGTTGTAAACTCACCCCAACTCCACCGGCTGACACTTGGTCTGGCTCTGGCCTCTTTTCCAGTTTGGGTGCCAGGATTGTGTCGGAGCCTCTAGTCACAAAAATGAATCAATCACACCCACATGCGCTGGCAAGTTAAGTTTTTGCTTGTGGTTTCCCCCAGTGTCAAGGGAAAAGAGGACTTAATCATTATCAAGAGTCCTTCTGCGATATACTGCTAACTGAGACAGATAGTAGAATAGCTAAGTAGTCCTGCTCCTGTTAACATAAGACGTAGAGCACAAGACAAACAATATATTCAACTATAACCAAAGCAGTGATGCATGAATTCTATATATAAGTTTGCAATGGATTCATAAATTATAGATGTGAGTAAATGATTCAGATAATGATAATGTCAACATTAGGGATCCTATCCCGACTTGAACTTTTCCGTGATAACTTCAGATGTGTCTGTGCTGATGCATGTAGTGCATTTCTGCATGAACAAACCAATGTGCTTGTGTGTGGCTTTGTGTTTACGTGTCAGCAGTCGTCACCAACAAACCACCGCCTAAGGATGTGGGTTGGACTGTCAGCCTCAGTCAGACATCACACACATATACACACACACACACTTTGATGACTGTCACCTTCTCTTGAGAGATCAGGCTGCTATATACACGTCTCAATACCTCCAGAATCCAGAGAGAATCCAGCTCAGACCCTTGTCAGTTATGGCTGTGTCACAAAGCTTTCTGTACTATTAATCCCATTTTCTCTTTGCAGTGAATATACTGATTGTTGCATTGTGCACTCTCCTACAACGCGCGCGCACACACACACACACACACACACACACACACACACACACACACACACACACACACACACACACACACACACACACACACACACACACACACACACACACACACACACACACACACACACACACACACACACACACACACACACACAAAAAAGAGATCTCTCAACATCCATTCTCTCTGCCACTCATCAGACAATCTTCCCTCTTGCAGCTTTTATACAAAAAAGATTTGTGGTACAGTTCATAATTAGTAAGAGCAAAAATAACAAATCACTGACCTGCACTCAAACTTAGACGGCTTTTGCCATAATTGTGTGTAATTACGCTTTATGTATTTCGCTCTACACATTCATGACATTTATCACAAACAGAATCATGCCTTAAAGGATAATTCCAACAAATTTTATATAGATCTCAACATTATGCCGTCTCTCGATGTATGCTTTATATTGCACATGTCATCTGACAAGGTGTCCGAGTGGTTAAGGCGATGGACTGCTAATCAATTGTGTTCTGGATGCACAGGTTCAAAACCCATCCTCGTCAAGCAATCATATTCCTAAAATTTCCCTCGAGATTTACAAAGCATCTACCTGTTTCTTCAATCAGCTGTCTCACTGGAGAGATCTTACAACCACAAATAAAACGATTAATTCTGATTAAATACCAATGAATCACAATATGTCAATTTGACACTTTCTATCAGTGTTTCTAACGTGCTTCTACTCAGAACAAAAGCATCATGGCCATGTCAGCACAGTAACACAGTCAAGCAGGAAGTCAACAGATCTTACCGACAGTGGACACTGACACATATGATGGCAAGAAAAGCTCAGGCGCCTAATGACAATAATGATTTTTCGGATTTGATGTCTGAAAACAGCTTTGGGGGGGAATTTGAAGCTGGTTCCATTAACTGACATTATCGCAGGATACAAGTGGATTCATATGAATATAATGTAGCAGTACTACTTGGGCAACTTCTTACTCTGATTAAAGTAAACTCAGTCAACTGCCAAAGTCCTACTTTTACTTTTGGTTTGTTGTTGGCGGCAAACTCCTAAACTCACATGAGGCTTTATTGGTAGATTCTGAAGTCAGCAAGAGCAAAATAAAGAAAAAACAAGGGAGCAAGAAGTGCTTACTTTGACTGTTAGGTTTGTCATCTATTTAACCTGTACTGGGAGTAACTTACACTTCTGTCAAAGATACCAGCCACCAAAGCTTTATACACATTTTTGCTGGGTGACTACAGAAAAGCACTGCTGATTGGTTTATTCATAGCAACAAGGAGGATGCAGTGCAGGGTATCAAAGTTACAATGCAAACGGATAATCATAACCATAATGGGGCCACATCCACTGTATGGCCAATATCAGGGTCACTTTTTATACATAAACCTAAAAACACAGGATCATTTTGTAGAGAATTAAGAATAAAAATGTCAATTTGTGAGAATGACCTTTCCATACATGCCTATTCCTAATGAGCTAAAATATTAATCAATTGATCGAGGGTATCCACAGCCTGCCATCGCCACATTCACGGACAACCTCTTCTAATCTGTGGACTTGTGCGTGCGTCTCGTCGGACGGCAGCTCGGTGGCCGAGCTGTGTTGCTGATGATAGGTGACAGGGACACTGCTGGCCAGAGGGACCTGGAAATGTTGGCATGGCAGTGGGGAAAGGTCACCACCACGACACTGTCAGCAGCATCGCTGTTACACAGTGGGAACAACAAAGAGACTGGAGCACATTCACACAGCTTGGCTTTTTTTGAGAATTGCTTTGGCCCGAACACAAGTGGCTGTAACATTCTTTATATGAGGAAAAATCCAGCATTAATATGAAACAAAACAGTTTATTTATCAAAGCCTTTTGTTATTCATAATAGTAATAATGCAGAGCCAACTGTATCTTCTGAGCATACTATGAGAAAAGCATTAGAGTAATGCAGATTATAAAGTGCTCCATTGAGTCAGTTTAGAAACACTAGTAGATGAAATTACATGAGTTATAATAAATGCTATAATACATTTTGTACGTGTTCTGCTGTACAAATAACCTAACAAAAAGGCCTGCTGTATATTAATTTACTGTAAAACCAAGACTATTTTGTAACTGCTCACATTATTGGCATATGACGTTTGTCTAGCATCTTTTTTTCACTACTACCTTTTCTGCTTCAGGTGAAGATATTCCTCACTGTCTTAAAGTAAGAAGCATCACCTTATTAGAAGAGCTGCCACCTGAAAGTCCACAATTTGAATCATCTCTGACTGATGATTCAAATTGTGGACTATTCAAACACTGAGTCGACAGATCTTTAAGTCGAGTATCCCCTCTTTTTTTTCTTTTTTTTAAGACGTCAGAGTGCTACTACATCTGGGGACATTTTATTTTCATGCTGCTCTCTGGTGTCCACTTGGTGAAGAGGTCTGCAACGGCTACAGGCAGCTGCGCATACAGTCCCAGGGTGACCCAAACCACAAAATGTATTCAAAAATGTTGAAATTGATCTTTTTTTCTTATCATTCTTTTTGATTTTACGTGATAAATTGCACGTCTGCTGCTACGTCATATTGTAGTTTCTCATGTTACACATAAAATATATCACTACCCTTTGATAGACAAAGAATATCCTTGTTACCAAGATTCCAGTATTTTATCCTTCACTTTCAGACTCAGCCTTTTTTCACGCTTAATTCTCTGTGAATAATTCTCTCGCTGAACTCTCCTCTCCGACTGCTTTGCGCTCTTTGTCTCTCCATTCTGCACTCCCCTCCTCGTGAATTCTCAAGTACAAGTGGGAGCAGAGGGTAGGAGGAGAGAGTGATTGGAATTCATTATGGTCAAATGATTGCAAACTCTGGAAGCCGAGAGGCTTTTCTAATCACAGCTGAATGAGCTGCAAAGTTAATGTGGGCAGGCTGTGGAGTGGGGGAGAGAGGAGGAGCGAGAACTCCATCCTCAGTGCAGCGCTCTCAAGGGCCCTTCACACGGCTCTAATGGCGGAATTGTTCTGACACTGAATGGATACATGAGAGGCTGTGTTTCACAGCCATGACTCACTCCAAAAATGTAGTTAGGTTCACTGCTGTGCAGAGAGAAGTTTATTAGTGAATATTTTTCCTCTAGGTTGTCTTTGTTCATAGTGTTCACACTGAAACCGATATAATACCTGGAATCCGGCTCTGGTACCCAATGGTACCTTTTTTGTTACTTTACCACTATTGTTGACGTCACTACTGCAGTGCTGTGTAATGTTTCCCCTGTAAATAGTATGCACTCCACGTTTCATATCAAGGTTTCAGCACTAACCACTAGACCCAAACAACTGAGTCGCAGCAGTAATTTGCTAGCACGTCTCTTAGGGTGTCTGGGAGGGATTTACAAACTGCACGCGCAGTGTTGTGAGGTGTGGTCCGCACCAATATTTTGTTTTTTCTATTTACAGAGCCTGGACTGAGCTGAAAAAACAGATTTTTATTCAGCGCACAGACAGAACCGACAGCTAGCGGACCATGAGGAAATATTCGCTGGATTTTACCAAACGTTTATTGGATTAAAATCTCTTACTGCCCCTTTAAATGATTCATCCAATATTCGATTTACATGCTAATTATAAACAATTTTGACAGATTTGTTAGGGCTTGTACATTCATCTAAATGCCAGTGCTGACTTTTATATCCTGGATAAACTAAAGTTTTCAGCTGTGACTACTATAGTAATATTCAAAAATTCCAGCTCCAAAAGACATGCTGTTGTATTACAATAATCAAATAGTGCAATGTAATCCGATTCCCCAGGAGCAAACTGCAGTTCAATATTTCAGGAAGGCCATAGGACACAACAAAATAATGTTTGGCTTATGACACTTTCGGTTTTGTTTGCTGCTAGTGTAAGAAATATGATGGAGGATTTTGATATATTATCGCAACTATCAATTTGAGAATATTAGTAAATTATCCCCATAAACATGCTGAACACAATTTATGTCCATCTGTCATGTAGCTACACATCTCACTGATTATGGAGCTGCTGAAGGCCCATTAGATCTGCCAGTGCACCAGTCAAACCCTATCCCATCCTTTGTCCCTTTTTTTTGTTCTTCTCAAAAGCACAATGCAGGATGGCTGCATTCCTGGAATGGCTGTTTCCTCGTCCTAATATCTAGAAGTAGAGTAGTACGTTTCAAATCCTGTTTGGGTCTTTTTGCTCGTCGTCTACCCGTCTGTGCAAGTTGGCACCTACAACAAAGGAGCTGAAAAGTTGGCACACAGTAGAAATCCGAGGGCTGGGGATCAGAGGAGAGGAGATCACTCATCATGCCATCAACTTGGCACAGACGTTGGGGACCAACTCACTACAGATTAGCCTGCAGTGCTAACCTGTACGACTGCAGACCTTTGGCGAAGCACATCAATGGCTAAGAGACTCCCCACAGACTTTAAAGACATATGTGCACATGGCAGATCAAATTAAAATGCTGACACTGAAGTGGTTTCATCTTTTGGCACTATCTTCCAAAGAGCCACCTGGCCAGTCCTGCGTGCCTGTCCTCATCATAGAGTCCTCATTGGAGATAACTGCTGGTTGCCCGGAGAGTTCTAGCTCTTCAGTCCAAAGCCATATGTCTCTGTTAGCCTGAGCATAATATTGTAGATATTATGCCACTTTCCTCTGTGCCCCTGTGTTTATAATGGCTCAAGGTCCAAGAATGTTTTGCTCTAAAAACAAGACCACAAGCAGTTTGTCTCACAATTAGAAAAAAGACAAGTGATCAAGTAAAAAAAAAACTAAAAAGCTATTTGGAACTGGTACTACTTATTATAATGAAGTAAAAAAAAGTTTAGAATTTTCAAATAAAACACGCTTCTATCTATGATGGATCAGAAAGTGTCAAAACAGAAAAGGCTTTACTGAGGGGAAAAAAATGCATGCAATAGTTTCCACCCTTTGTCATAAGAACCACTACATTTCAAACAAGAAAATAAATATTTTTAGTACAAATGCACATCTTTCTGGTTGGAAGTCTTTCTTATTGTACATGTGTTGTTTTAAGCGAAATCATTCCTATTACAACACACTATGAATAAATATCCCGTCATTTAGCACAGCAATGTTTATTCTGACTCACACAAAAACATATATTTGAATGAACTATTACTTGATATTACAAGTAGTTTAGCCTAAGGATTGGACATCTGTACTTTCTATAGTTCAGTTCCAATCTGGTTAAGGAGACAGCTTTAAGATGGACCTTTATGAAAGTGTGTGAGAGCTGACAGGAATTCTTCATCACTCCTGGATGAACATCTACAGTGACGTCACGGTGGCCTCGGATCACGGATCATGTGTCCGAGTTCATAACTTGTCATCAATACAGGGGCTCCGCTTCTACTCAGTGGACCACACACACACACACACACACACACACACACACACACACACACACACACACACACACACACACACACACACACACACACACACACACACACACACACACACACACACACACACACACACACACACACACACACACACACACACACACAGGATTTATATACATGTGGTTTAATACCACATGAATGGCACAAATTAAAAAGTGATCTTGCCACACAGACGGCCTTCTGAGTGTAAATCTAAACGGTGTTAAACGGTGCTGCAAATATGAGGTCCCATGTTGCTAATGAGACAGTTTAGCCAGAGGAGGCAACACATAGCTGGAAAGCCTCTGACTGATCGCAATGCTAAAAAGGCATTTACTGAAGTTGGCAGACTTATTTTCACACTCCGAGAAAACCAGACTCGAAGTGTGGACGGGGTGTGATGAGTGTGAGCCAGCTGCATATCACTGTTGACGTACATGGGCAGATTTATGGAAGGCTAGACAGAACTTTGTGTGTGTGGACTGAAACTAAGCTTAACTTGGCCCCTGATACTATCAAAGTCAAAGTTGTGTGTTCAGACTTCGGCTTCGTTGTCCATGTGTTTATTGTGAGGGCAACAGAGAGCACATTGGTATTATTTATAGAGGGTGAACACAAGTAACTGTTTATTAATTAACTAGAGAGAACATGGCAGCTGTCCAGAGCACATACTACCATGACTGCTGTCTTAATCGGAGGAGTGAAAATGAGATTATTAATAACCCCAAAAACACCAATGGAGATCTCACAGCACTGGATCCCCACACTGCATCCTGCTTTGTCAGCACTGTTCCACAGGGTTAGGCTGCAATGCACAAGGTACACATTGTGGCACTTTTATAGGTGCGATGGCTTTGAAAGTGGATAAAACAAACTGGATTTGTCTGAGACTTGTGGTGGAGCCTGCGTGCTGCCTATATATAGAGGTGTAAATGCCTGGTATTGGTCTGCCTCAAAACATCTGACAATGCAAATCTAATCCAAGAGAACATGCCACAGTTATGTCGCGCCTCATTTTAGCTTCGTACCAGTGGCCTTTAACTGGGCCAGCTGTACTCTGCGTCAGCCAGCCTCCTTATGCTGTTCTCTGAGGGGGAACAAGAGGGGGCTGAGGGGGGTTTAAAAGGAAACGACAGGTGGATGCTTGGGTGCTGATACTTGCGGACTGCCAATGGGGGCCTGCTGGTGGCTTGCAGCATGGCTGTGTTGTCACCTCCCCCAACAGTTTTGACTGCCAACCTCCCAACCCCCCCACCCCCTGCTCCACCTGCCCTCCGGCAGCGATAGCCCTACTGTCTGCTCCCTCTCACCAATACAACAGCAGAAGGCCTTAAGCAACTGGAGCTGATGACACTTGTCAGCAGAGAGATAGTGTATCAACTGTGTCTGACTCCAAACCAGCCAAGCTCTCTGACCTCTGACTCGTGCACACACATTGACAAGCTTTATACATGTGCATGCCCGTGTTCACACTCTCTAACACACACACACACACACACACACACACACACACACACACACACACACACACACACACACACACACACACACACACACACACACACACACACACACACACACACACACACACACACACACAGACACAGACACACACACACACACACACACACACACAGACAAGTTTCTAGATGCTTCCTGACAGTATATGTCAGCTGACTATTCTAGGAAGGTGTCACTGGTAAGAGGAGAAAGTCACTGAGCTCATGCACACATAAATACACAAGTTATTGGACCGTTTTACAGACTGTACAAATGTTCTGCGTCACCAAGTGATGAGAAATTTATTTTCTCTCTCAAAACTGATAACTAGACACCAATGGCTACCTTCCCAACACTGTGAAATGTTGGGAAGGTAGCCTTTGGTGTCTAGTTTTTGATGACTATTATAAGGAAATACATAAATAAAAATGGCAACCCACCATGACGTCACCCATTGGATTGTGAACTGACGTTTTGAAGCCTCAACTTTCGCTTGTTTTGAGAAAATATTCTGTCACGAAGAGATATGGCTTGGTACACAGAGCTTAGTACACATTTTCAAATGTTTTAACTGTTTAATGTTGGAATCTATTTTTACCAAGTCAATCCAAGCTAACTACAGCTGCCATGCTTTATGAAGAATAGAACTACAACCTTGATGTACCAATCTGGTACAGTCTATCCAAAATATATCGCTTTGGTTGAGTACTGCTTTAAAAACATGAGTTCGCTGTGTGGTGCTTCCTGAGCTCTGTCCCATACCCTTCACTTGGCATGTATACAGTATTTCAACATGCTATGCAAGCTTGACAGCCTATATATCCATGTCCAGGCTGCTCACTCACAGAGGAGAACCAGGTATAGTTTCACATGGCGAGCTGAATTAAAGCCATGTCAACACATCACCCTGGCAGGGAGGAATTTCAGCAACTCACTGACCATTTTGTCACTGTCATGAAAGGGCATGCACACATCCTATTCCCCCCGACCTCTCACCACACACAAGCTTCCTCATGTAATACCCAACACCGGGCCTAACATTTAATGCAAGGATTTTAAAGTTTATATGAGAAACTCTATTCTAGTACTCTAGTATTTCTACAATCCCTTTGAGTTCAAGACTTGCAACATAATATTTTACAAAAACTATTCCACTGACAATTCACCATTAATAACCACAGATATCTAAGATTTCAGCTGATTAAATTCACTGTCTGCTAATACCACACAGCCTTTTATCCTGGAATGCATTGCTCTTCAAAGTCAGTTTTTGAAAAAATAAAGAGAAAAATAAAAAGAGCAAAGCCTTTGGGTTTCCAAAATAAAATGATGGATTTCACTGCAAAAGAGTTAGGAGCCTAAATGGGGTATTCATCTTATCGAAAGATCAAATAAACAGAAATATTTCTGATTGCCAGATTAATTTATGAATTCAATGAGGTATGTGAGGTACATGACTGCACATGGTTGTCACTGATCTTCCTTTTTAATTTTTTGGGGTTGGTTGTAGGATTAAACAGTATCTATATCAGACATGGTGGCTGTTCACTGTTAAAAACAGTAGTAAAAAATATACAAACAATTGTTAATTGATTCTTTGTGGGACAATAAACATCCCATGATGAAGGTAGATTGTATTTTTGTGATAACTGGCATGTGTTGTGACAGCAGTGGGCCTGGAACTAAACTTTCTGCTGTAGCTGCATCCATTTTGTGCAGGCTGCAGCACTGTGATTAAGGAATGTAGTGTTGCTTGTATCCATCTGTAGCATTTCAGTTTTCAAGGATGCACTCTTGAACAGAACCTGAGAGAGCTCTTTTGACACGTGACCAACTTTAAGTGGGTTTGGAGTGGGAGTTTGGATTGTTCAACATTGCCAAGTTGAGTCCTCAGCCAAAAGCTCCTTTCCTCAAGCCTCAGCTTTCTGACAAGTTTATTCCACTTGTCAGACAGACCTGAATTATATATTGTAGTACAGACGCCTTCAAAGCACAACTCTACATTTGGGCCAAAAATATCTCTGTCAATGAAGATGATTGAAAATGTGAAAGAGGATGACGCCTCTTGACAGTGACAGTAGCTATGGGCTATTTATATTGCAACGCTGTAAATAAAATTGCAAACAAAAGTTTATATGTATGTTAATCTGTGGATGGAATCTGCCGTTGCTTTAGATTTGATCGCTGATCATATGTCAGTGCTTTTGTTTTCAAACTTATGTTCATGTTAGTCATACATTACATTCTTTTCTGCTGTGCTGTTGCACATGCAGTAGGTGGTGGGTCGTGCATGAAAACTATGCTATAAAAGCTGCACCTACAGGAACCTTGCCAAGAGATTCAAGTGTTAAGTCACACCCTGTTGTCAAGCTTGTCTTTAACACCCTCTACATAATCCATCATCCAACTGCTGCTTCAACACTTTTGGAACACGAAACCAAAAAACTGCCACAAACACAAACCGCCTTGATCTTAAAACAAACTTCTCATCAGGAGACCAAAACCAAAAGGCTGTTTTAATTGGCAAGCAAGAAACCAAGACGTCAACATACCAAGTTAGGATTCAAACCCATTTGATAAACATTGTTGTTTGGATGTTTGTATTGGTTCCCCTGGCGTCCTCGACACACAAGTCAGGAACACATACCCTCCACCTCCCCATACGCCCTCTCATCCCTTCCCTATGCATCCACAGCACTTTGCAGCTTGTTAGTGGGGCCGGATGCTTGGTGCAGTGCCCCAGAGGCGTTGGCATGAAGGTGACATCTATCACTTAGAGCGGCAGCGTGCTATAAATACCATCGGTGGACTCCCTGTGGTCCCACCTTGTGACAGCTATAGCATGGGAGGGAAGCAGCTGCCGTGGGAGATGGGAGCTGGGCGGAGAGGCGGGAGCGAAGATTTAATGGTGAAAGTGGGTAGGCTGGTGGGTCGGGGGGGTTCTCATGCCTCCTATGTATGTCACTACAAGAAGTATCTTAATTATACCATTCAGGCACATAGCTGAAAGTTTGTTCACTACACAGGAATCAGATACACAAACACCATGGTCTTAAACTCGCAGTATGAACCACACACATAGCAGGTAAACATGTGTCAAAATGTCAGGAGTGCCCATTTATCTTTAGCACTAAAGATTTTCTACTCAAATAATAATGTCCAATGCAATACGAATGACAGTTATTGCTGATAGAGATGTAAACTGATGTGCTTTTGAAATTCACTCAGTGCCACTGAACAAGAGACATTCATTGTTTGTATTCTGCAATAAACTGTAAATAAAGGAAAAAAAACTCATCAAATTATTTAGTACAAAATTATCATGACACTGTTACAGTTACGGAGCTGAAAGAACATCTCTGGCAGTGATAGGATAGGTGATATCAGCAGGTGGCAGTTTTCAGGTCTTGACTACACAAAACAGCTAAACAAGAACTTTTGCAAGTGGCAAACCACCGTGACATCACCCATTGGTTTTGAAGCCTTGAGTTTAGCATTTTGGTCCACGCCATCTTGTTTTTAAAACCACAAGTAACCATATTTGGAGGAGGGCTCGTCGTTAGTTACCAATCACGCGGTATCCACCTCCCATTGCATACTGTGCTTTATCACCTTTTTTTCCTTTAAATAATTAACAAAACGAGCATCATTCTTAATTTGAAAAAGACATGAAAATAGGGATTGATTCCATTTACTCCTCAGAAGAAGTAGTGTCATTTTCTCTATGAAAGAAGGCTGTCTCCTTATTGTAACCAGTGGAGTCGCCCTCTGCTGGTCATCCGAGAGAATACAGGTCTCAAGCAATCCTGCATTGGATTCACTTTGCGGACATGTTGATTAGGTGTATTTTTAGGGTTAGGGTCTATGCTTTCAAGTAAAAAGTGTCCAAAGTATTGTACTGATAAATGTCCTAAGACTTACGGATGATAAGCATAACAGAACCCAATTACTGTTTGTAAATCATATTTCTTATGATGCTTTTCACACATGATCATCATGTTAAGGGACTGGCCAACTCTTTCTTGTATTGGTCTATTGGCTTCAGATTATTAGTGTTTGATAGTGGCGAAATGTGTACAATGTGATCTATGATGGACAATACACGTGCCTAATTTAAGACAGAGAGCTGTGTTTTAAATTTAATTTAATTTCAATTACTCGACCAGCTTAACAGGGGATCAGTGTCATCTTTTCGACAGGTGAGCCATTAGTAACTAGACAGGCTTTTCTACATCAAAAAAACCAAAAGGGGTGTACGTACAAACCTGCCTATCCACCCACTTATCTTTTTCTACCGTCTTTCCTTTACATCCTGTAAGAGCAACGTTCATCTATCATCAGCTGGAAATCTGCCACGGGCACTTTTCCACAATGTCAGAGCGAGGTGTGAAGCATGTATTTATGTTATGATGTATTAGATTCTGTAATGATCACTCTGAAACACAGAGCTTGTTTCCATCACGCACGAGTTGTCTGGCAACATACCAGTTGAGACGTGTGAAAACAAACTGACGTGTCAAATGAGTTAAGTGATCAGAAGATTTTTTAAATTCCTGTAATGCAAATTTCTCCATTTTCCCAAGAAAAAGAGATCAGAAACCTGAGTGCAACTTTTTCTAAAGCACAACACTTCAAACTGATAATGGTGAGAAAAAAAACTGAATCACAGATGCCTGCTGAGTCTCAACACGTTCTGATGGACAATACAAGTTACCCCTGTTTGACAAGACTTGCTTTTGCTGTATTGTCCAGGGAAAATATTCATCAGTTGCAGGGGTAGTTACTGTAATTACACAAGGGCCAATAGCAAGACATTGTTGTGTGTGGTGAAGTGTGTGTAAACCTCAATCAGTGAACAAGAACAGTTTTTTGAGTGTAACGAGCCCTCCATGCAGTGATTACCAAGTGTGATTCTTATAGATTGCTCTCTAATCATACAAGCTTAATTAAATCCAGAAAGGTTACTGGTAATGTGGTGGCAACAGCACAATTGATTTGAACTGCAGGAACTAATTTGTCTGCAGCGTGTCCTTTTAAAATGTCCTCCCATTCACATTCTCTTCAAATATTTTGCAGGCAAATTCATAAACATATCTGGTGTAATGAAAAAATAGGAATGAATGTTGAGGCTGGGAATACCTGCCAACAACTATTCCAAAGAAAAGAGAAAAAAAAGGAATTTCCAACTTCTAACAAGCTTTCGGAGAGGAGGCTGGTATTTATGTCCCAGTGTTCATAGCCCAACTGTTGTGGTTGGGTTTTGAACAACAGTGGTTTGGCTCACAATGCCGAGCAAATATACTCCTTGTCTTCACAGTTTTGGCAGAATTTAACTTGAACAGATGCTGAAAAACATATTTCAGTGGGAGTCCAGGCATAACTATGGATACCAAACTTATGTGTGGTATTTTCATGTAAATGCTGCAAAAATCCACATATTGTCCAATTTTAATTTTCCAACCCACATTCAGTGAGTAGCAGCAGATGTAATTGAATTTTAGTGATCTTGCTCTGCCAGTCCCTTCCGCTCACTTTGGTTTAGCAAAGCTCCAGCAAAGTGAAAAGAACAGGTTTCAAAAACTGAAAGCTCGATCCAAAAAAAAGGTTTGATGGACATAATGTTATGTAGATGATTGCTGTCTTATAATTGGACGTGGCTGATTCTGGCACATATGACATACAGATTGGTTCAAATCAAAGTGCCAAGCTGTGAGTGTGGCATAAGGATGTGGGCAAACGAACAGCTCAAGGATTTATAAGTCCAAAGTCATAGAACTGAAGGAACCAATCAGAATTTCCCATTGATTATTGTGGACTCATCTTTTGCTGCAACTATACTCAATGTCACACCACTACGGCTTGAATATAATTTGCTCATGGTAAAAGGAAAAATAACAGATACAAGTCACCTTCCACAGCTTCTACCATGTTTTGCTTTGTTGCGACTCGGCTGCAATTGGGACGGAGAACAGATTTTCACATCTGGCGCAGCGCCGTACGAAACAGCCGAGCCAAACCAGTCTCCAAAAGATCTGTTCTGCGTCACCGTTCAATAATTCATCTGGAGTGTGGAGCTCAGGATGTCACATCTACTGCTACAGGCGTCTTGGCCTGGCTAGCAGTCTGGTTAGGAGGGCTGCCTTCTGCCATTAGCATGGCTCTGATCAGATTAAAAGTTGGGCCTTTTGCCAACGGAGGGCCATGAAGAGGGAGAGTCTTGCCTGGCAAGGCTTTGGGTATAGCATGGCACATTTAGCAGGCTGGACTGACCACTGATGCACTACATTTAGCACACTGTCATCATTATGACACAAGTGGTACTGCACGTGCCAGGAAAGGGAAGCAGGGCAGGTGGCTCAGGACATCGGTGCTCATTTGATTTCACCCTCACATTTCACCCCCCAACGACTTTAATTATTTATTAATTTGAACCTTATTTCGACTTTTGGTCTGTTAATTAAGATCTTTTATAGTGTCAATATTTTGAGGACATGTAAGACATGTTTGTTTCATAGCAACCAATGTTGCAAGCAGAAGACTGTCATCTAAGTTTCCATCAACTGTATTTTGGGTTTGTGGTTTCAACAGTGTCAACAACAAAAAAAGAGGCACGCATAAGATGGCGAGGAGTAAGTGATGGTGTTAGACAAGGATTGAAGAGAAGTAAAAAGAGAGAAAGTATGGAGTGATGGCCGCCCTCCCACAGCTCTACCTGTGGTGGAACAGATTGGACCCGCCGCAGAGCGTTCTGATTGCTGTGGCGACCAAGCGTCAGCTGACAGATGGCTGCCTCCAAGCGTAGAGCACCGGGCCGTCCGTAGCTTCCACTGATTGGAAGTCCATGCGCACTTCTCACGCCCACATGCACAGACGGGTGGCCTACGAAGAGGAGAGGTACAAGGGAGGACATGGTTGTTTTGATCTTCGACGTGTCAAGCATCTTGGCTGTTGCTGTTCTCGTTGACAGTAAGTGGCCAAACCAAAAAATTAAACAGATCCAATCTGGGTCACAATCAGACAACAAGGTTTAATATGTGGCGGCACAGAGGATATGAGTGTGGGCCATTGGCACTTCAGTGTTTGTTTGGGGGGTAAAAATCAAGCAAAGTGCATTGGCCAACAGACATTGGAGTCAGAGATTTGGCTACATCAATACAAACAAACAGATGAAAAGTAAAACAAGAAATTCAGGGGGGGGGGGGGTCAATCTTTCAAAGCAACTCTTTCTTCTGTATCTGTCAAGCTACCTAAAATGTCCCCACAATGATAAAAATGTCATCCACAACACTGCCTGAAACCTTTAGATTGTTGGTTTTAAAACTTGCAGTTGCCTAATTATATATGGCAGTTGCAATGAAAACCGTGCTTCTCCTTATAAAAGGTTGACATGTGCACTGACAGTAATGTTATCAAAAAAGCATATAATGCTAGAATTAGCAGCTAATGCTACTTCTAACTGGCCACAAAGTTGCTGCTACACGTTGCTGAAGCTATGTAAATCCCACCGCCAAAGAAAATCCCAGTGGAAAGTGACTATCTTCATTCAGTTGAATTATTAAAAAGTAAAACTATCCAATCTTAATTGGTGCTGAATCGCACTGTATCAAATGGGCTTTAAATCACGCGGGGTCATTACATATATGTATCTGTAATGATTTGGTTTTGGATCGTCAACTGTAGATATATGGTTCGACTGAAAGATATTTCCACTGCTGGTGTTTGTAGACGGTGTGTAAACATGTTTGTTATTATTTATTATGTACTTTATCGTGTAATGGTCAAGTATAAGTGGATTAGTATTCTGTCTGGGAGTCAGACAGAGTTTTTAAAACAGTCTCAAACCTGCATTATTCAACCTGGACGGGAAGAAAAACACCATGGAACAATTCCAGTCAGCAAATTCATACAACTGTGAAATAGACAATAATATAGCATATCACAGCAGCCATTTCCCTGCACAATCCACTATCTTTCTGCACCATTTATTCTCCTTTTCTCTCACACACACACACACACACACACACACACACACACACACACACACACACACACACACACACACACACACACACACACACACACACACACACACACACACACACACACACACACACACACACACACACACACACACACACACACACACACACACTAACTGTGGCACCAGCTCTCCGAGGTAAATGGGTTGCATGTGTCTCATGGCTCTCCAACACCTCCAGTTGCCATAAATATCTTGTTATGAAAGGCAGGTAATGAAAAGCGCCTCCTTGGTAATCCGTGACGGAAGGCAGTTTCATGCTAGTTTAGCTTCCATCATCTCCCTCGCTGCTTCCACCACCCAACTAACACAAGGCCTTGTCTTTGGTACACGCGTCTCCTTTTCTTTGTCCCTTTGCCGATGAACTGCACGGGTCGTCTATCTGCAGGAACATTAGTGTATAATGCAAGTGTATCATTTGTTTTGCCTTCTTCGTTCTTTGTTGGTGGCAGAGGGTAAGAGTGGCTCAGTTTATTTGGTCTTCCTGTCCAACACTTAGATGCCATTAATCTCGAATATTGCTTTTGGCCTCCATAGCATATTTCCTACTGGCTCTGGAGATATTTCAGTGTTTTCAAATGATACAGCACAATAAATAAAGAGTAAATTATTCATTTTGGTAGAATAAAGACTGGTTCATGTGCACCTGAGTTGAATTGTCTATAAAACATGGTTTGTAAAGCTACATTAACAAGAATTCATGGTTTGGTTGCTCATGCACGGTTGGTTGATTTGGTTGCTCTTGGGTGTATAAGCATAAACCATCACTTAAACACAGGCACAAGGGTCCCACAAAGCTTACACATAAAAAAAAGTTGTGACATGTAAACCTAACTCCTTTGATCCTTTATTAATGTTGCTGAGGAAAAAAACGCTTCTCTTTTCACCTCGTTTCCTTTGCCCCCTCAGTCAGTGAGGGAGAATGCTCATCACAGAGCGAGCCATTGATCAGGCTGGATTGCTGGAGACAGCAGCTCCGAGCTGCGGCCCTCAGAGGAAGACCCTCTCACATATCTTGGCAGGCCTTCCAACGGAATAGATAATTCTGGAGCAGCAGCTCCCACTTCAGCTCGTGCCAACAAATTTACAATTCAAACACGGACCAAGGTGTTGAGGATGAATGTTTCGAAACGCTCTGATTTGTTTTTATAAGAAATTTGACAGAGGCTGGATACGCAGAAGGCTCGACAGTGTTGCTCTTCAAAGAACTTCAATTGCTTTTTTTTGAGATATCACTGAAATGCTGAAAACATCAAAAGTCCAAACACGAGTATAACACAATGAAAATGGGTTTTGCACAGATATTATTAGTCTATAAACATTTTAATTAAACCACTAAAAGTAGAAGTTTGTCATTACAAGGATTGCTTAACCTGCATTTGGTCAAATTAACTGCGCATGTAGATATTTAATCTAGTCTGTAAATGCTACAGTACAGTATCTGTTTTAACCCTGGTTATTATTATCAAAGTTGAATGACACTGGTTGCCTGACTTTTAAGTTGAACTTACAGTAGGTAATCTTTGAAACAAAAACATAGCTTGTGGTTGAAAAAAATTGGAATAAGTCAAATTAAGCCAACAGCTCTATTATAGAGCATAATAATTAATATTTCATGTTGTTATCAGATGCCCTCTGCCATAGTGTTTTCATAGAGGATTATGTCTGTTCTCTCTGTTTCAGCGGCTGGAAATGAGTTACTGCTGGGACTTAAATCTGCAGTTTACTGTCTCAGGGAGATTGGCAGAAAAAAGGAAAACGATACTGTATAAGCTGAAAAAAGACACAAGCGGGTTACCTTTTCACACAGCTACTGCAAAAATAATACTTTTGTGCCCTTTTGATAGTCGTGTTTGCACCAGACTTTGTGTTTCCTCAGTATTCACTGAACTAGAACGTTTTATCGAGTATTTGTTTATGGTCAAAATTGTTTTGTGGAAAAAATAAATTGTCAAAGTTTGCTTAGATGTTGCTGAACTCAAACTACATCCAGACAGTGTTTGCATGCGTTTGTCCACCTAGTCTTTCCAGACTATGTTTATCTCTCACTGTGTGTGCCTCACAGCCTTCAGGCATGAGAGCTCAGGTTCCACTGCCCTCCCGAAATCGAAAAGCTCATCAAGAGATAATTCTGGGGGCCGCCACAATGCCAGCTATTTGCCACTGTCACCTTATCTTCCAGGCCTTTTGCGCCCTGCTGCTCCTGTCCGTGCCCGGGGGAAGACAGCTTAGTACCCATTCTGGCTGCAGCAGAAGAGGAGCGCGGGGCAGCAGAGATCACTCATTTTAATAGGCCTGTCACATCTGTTTTTAGAACCTGCGGAGGTCTCCTGCTGCAGGCCCATGAATGAAGTGACCCCAAAAGGATGTGACAAGCTGTGATGAGCTCGGGGAGAGGAGCTTTAGGGCAGGGGCGTAGAGGAGGGGATCAGACACAGGGTGAAAAAGGAAAGGGATTATATCACAATCATAAAATCTAGAGAAGCATGCACTATCATTTTATTTTTTTGGTGAAAACTAATGAATGATAATTTATAATTACTATGATTGTCAGAGTAGAAAACAGAGAAAGAAAAGAATCCCTCGATACTGACTTCTTAAATCCTCCACTCCCAACCTTCCCCGTGGAAATGTAATTCAATTGGATTCTCAAAAGTGACATATTTAAATTTCAAACGAATAAGCCTAACATATCAGCCAATTATTTGAATTTCTGTTGCAATAAATAGTAACTAATTTAACAAGTTTTTTGCAACACTGTTGAAGTAGGGAAATGTTTGGAAAGAAAAAAAACTGCATGATGGCTTATGACAGGTCATGATTTATAATGTGTTGTGTACAATGTAAATATGTGAACACAACCCTGAAGTGTTGTGTAACATTATGATAGAGGGGGTAGTACACACTTCCTTTTCCAACCTGTGGCAAGTAGTAATCATCTCTGTCAATGTTATTTTGACTGATTGTTTTGAAGGCTGTGATGATCAGATGCCTTTAAATTTTTGGAAAAAAAACCATAGGACATTTTTGAAAGCAAGACATCAGTCTTCATTCAAAAAAGGTGGTACAGTATAGGTGGTACAGTATTGGTGGTACAGTATAGCAACATGCGGGGTTTTCACCTTTTTCCAAAGAACAATACTGGCTGTGGTATGTCATGATAAATGCTTGTTTTTCACAGCATCGCTCTGTTTTGAAATTCCAGTGTGGCTTCTTTGTTCTTTGTTTTCCTTGCCCCACGTTCTCTATAAAGATTTTCAGGTTGCTGACTGAGTGTGCCCGCATTAGTGCAGGCCCCCTTACACATCAATAAGGGTGCACTTATCTATGAAGGGTTAAGGAAAGTGCACACAAACATGACAGTGAGGGTAGCAGGCTCTCAAGCACGCGGAACGCAGTGCAATGAGGGGCTCAGTCGTTCGCACACACAAATACAGTCGAGATATAATGAATGAATATGAACAAGCCGGGGAAAGAGTGGAACTGATTCAAATCAGATGTAGGGATCTACTTCCAGCATTTGAAATGCCATACTACATAACTCTGATCCTTACAACAATCTGCATTATTCAATAGTGACTACATGTTGCTCTGAACTGTGTATTGAAGCCCTTATCACTGCTGTAGTACATTTGCTTTTCAAGCATGGTAATAAAATTCCTTAAACATTCTCTACAAATAATCACTCTACCTATAGAAAATGTCATTTTTCATTACCATCATAAATGAGCATACTGTCATATCTTTCCCATCAGACTTTTACTCGATCAACGTGGGTAATTGCCCGATCTGCTATCATTATTGTTCAAATGAGGTAAGGTTTTAATTTTTGGTTTAGAAAATAACTTGGTAAAGGTTAGGCACAGATAATGGACGTGGTAAAAACAAACAAACGGCAGTGACTGTTGGAAACAGGAAATGAACAGTGATCACACAATTTGTTGATCCATTCAACCTCTCCCACATCATCTTCACAAGGTTTTACGATGCCAATAACAATAATATGCTACTTCCGCCGGACAGATGAGGAGATTTACTTCACATGACTCTTGGGTAAACATAAACATTAGCTGTATTACTAATTTGAAGAGATGAAGTTGTTGGTCTTGTGAGTATACTGCCAGAAATCCTAAAAACACCAATGAGACTTAGAACAAAAAACAAAAATGCAAAAAGAGAAGAAAAAAAAAAAATCCTGAAAAAATTTCTCCTTTCTAGAATGCAGCGGAGGGTTGGTAAAATCAACTTGCATAACACAAATATACATCAGTACTATTTTATCATTGATCACGAGAAATAATGAAACTGGATGATACCAGCAGCCGCCACATGTACTGTCAATGTCCTCGAACAGCTCACTGAACATGTTCACTGAACTGTGAGCCACTTCTGCTGCATACTACACTTCATGGTGATGTCATCATTCAAACGGAAGGTCAAAGTTATCCATCACGTGTCAACAACTCAAGTACAGCATATTCATATGTGTGTGTTTACCTGTGCTGACAATCATGCGCGACGCGGGTGTGTGGTCTGCTTCTTTCAGGGTCAAGTAATCAGCCATTAGATAAAGGCAGCCACTGTTTTGGTATAATCCGCCTACAAGTGGCAAAACAACCCTTATTTAATCATAGAAAACAAAACATGAGGGTATGGGAGCGACTCCTGATGATTATCTCTGTGTGTATGTGAGGCATGAACCCAGAGGCAGCTGTTCATTTATATCTACGTCCGACAACAATCAGATACATTCCAGACGTCTTTGTGCCATTTAAGTGCAGGTTCACTGTGTGTGAGCAAGCGTCTGTCAGAGGTGAGTGGTGTTCGTGAAGGGAGGTGGCGTCATCGGAGTGCGATCCTTTGAAAAAGCAGGCTGATTGAGGATTAAGTATTTCAGTTATGTGTATGAGAGTCTGGGAGCATGCTGTTTTCAAACAGATGTTAGATGTGGTAATTCAACACAAAAACAGGTTTCAGGGCCTGTTGTGTTGACACAGCACACGTCTAGCTTACATCGTTCAACTGTATATTTTTCTATTGGCTGATGAGCTCACTAGTAGATGGCACATCAGTTTTAGTTAAAAGTATAGGATAGCGAGTGATAATGTGACATTAGTAGTAAAGGAAGAAATAATGAAAAATGATAATATTAAATGGTCATGTATGGTAATTTGTATGTGCAAAATGTAACAGCATAAAACTTGTAAGAACATAATAATATGTGATAACATTAACTTAAAATCAACCACATTGAAAGGCACCAGTATATTGAGGTTGTGTTTATTTAAAATAAAAGTCGACAATAGGACCCCATCAACAATATCGAGGCTGGGGAACGGGCAGGGTGATAATTGAAGGGAGATGGCACAACTCCAGTGTAAAACACATCTATTAAAATGTGATGTCCAATGCCTCTTTCTCTTTGCTATTTGGAAGTATGAAGTCAAAACAGCGTTGACCACGTAAAAAGGAAAAAGAGAGAGAGAGACAGCTGCTGTATTTTGTTTCTCCTGGGCGGGGAGGAGGAGGATCAAGAGGGCAGGAAGAAATGGGATGTGACAGCCAGAGACCGGGGCCTTCCCTGCTCTGTCTAACCTGTGGTTACAGCAGTTCTGACATGACAGGACTGAACACAGAGCTGCAGCGAACTACATAATTAGCAAGACAAGACCCTCACATTTCACCACACTACCAACTCTTCCTGGCTTTATTGCTTCTATCTCTGTTTTTCTGCAGGTGAGAAGTTCTGCTTCCAAACCACCAGTTCTACTTTAACTGAGACTCAGACCAACGGAGATGGGCACCATTTCATTAAAGCTGCATTAAGAAATTTTTGAACACTAGGGGCAGCCGGAACACTGGAAATAAGTCACGTGACTTTACTGCGATATCTTAAGGATTTTTAGTGTATTAATTCATTGACTAAAATCAGATCAGATCCAATAATTTGTAGCAAAGTATCGAGCAAAACAAGTGCAACTTTCAAGTTCTGTTTCTGACCACATGGTAACTTTAGGTCCGACATTCACTTTCCTTTAACCTCTGTTTTGGTCTCCAACAGCCCCTGAGGGACATACGTCATGATGGTTATTTTGTAGTGAAATGACCCATGGCATGTGGCTCTGCGCCCCCTCTCTCGTTGATCTTCGGGCCAGATATCTAAAATGCAGCAGGTTTGATACGATTACTGACAGAGGAGCACTGCTAAAACATTTTTGTTCACAACTAAGATGGCTGATACGCTATGGTTGAAGAGGCAGCTTTGCACCAAAGAAGTTCCCCCTCAATTCTACTTTACAAGGCCACCACCGCTGCATCCTGGGCTGGAAGGTGATTGGTTTAAAGAAATACAAAATGTCTGGGGTGTTTCACTAAGGTGACTTAAAGCAAATTTGAATTCCACCATGTATTAAACTACAAAACAAAACAAACGGTACACACGTAAAACCTCATCAGGGCAGAAAATTCTAAATATATAGTGTCTGACCCTTGATTCAACATTTCCTCAGACAGTTGTTTTCACACCTTCAGATTTATGCTGTGATGCACCTTGGTCCCATATTAATCTCCCGCCCCCCACTAAGAGCAATATGCACTGCTTCGCCCAGGGAAGGGATCATTCTACAGTGACAAATCAATTTCTTTCACTCTGTCAGCTCTCCCCTCCAAACAGGCCCTGGTTTTATAAAAGGGATTTCCTATAATCCACAGATATCTGGATCCCTGCTATCTCCCCATACTTCACGCAGTCCTCCAAGCTCCCGTGGTGCAGACTGGTGACGAGAAGATGCCTCTAATGTCTGCTATTTGTCTAATGGTGAAGAGTGAAACAAATATATGAATGCCTTATAAATTCACAGTATCGACATGAAGGAAACTGGATATATAGGTATATCTCTGATAAATATGATCAAATATGATTAAAAAAACTAAAAACATTTAACAAGATGGCAAATGTAGTAATTAGTCTGTTTCTGACTGATCACTGCATCCATCATTTAGGGCCATAAAAAGATTGATCTTAGTTTGTGCTTTACTTTTAAAGCTGAAACAAAGCTGCAGTATAATTTAGTGGACAGCAGAAAAAAATCACAAAGCGGAACAACGGATATGGACAATAATAATTTGAACTTTGAAATCACTTATCTAAAAGAAAAATAATTCTGTGACCACATAAACTGTTTACTGGCATCGATTTCTACACTATCGCATGACTGTCCCCATGCAAAAAAAGGACTATTAGTTATATCATATTGTTAATCAGACTTGTAGAATATCTCCTAACATTTGTACACTCTGCGGCCAACATTGTGTTGTAATATAAGGCTCATTTAGACAGACAGCACAGTGCAGAGCTACATCCAGCTGCTCTGTGGAGTGTTGTGGTTTTGATGACAGTGGGTGTTCAAAGTGTGGGCTAAAGCAGAGCTGTTAGGAGAACTGTCATCTCGGGGACAATAGAAATATAAGACTCAAACCAATTCTCTCAGCAAGAGAACAAATCTTCGCCTGTCAGAGAGATGCGGGGAAGAAAACTTCATCCAGCTGACAGCCAGACTGCCCCTTAATGGCCGTGTCCTGGCTCAAGAGTGCACAATAAAAATACAAGTGCTGTTCTATTGTTCAAGCTTCCTGCTCGGAGTGACAGGAGTGTCTGCTTTTTTTTTTTTTTTGGACTGTGCACCTGAGCCCACAGAACTAAATAACAAAGCCCTCCAGGACATTGGCCGCAATTTCCTGACAAACTGTTGGATCCGGAACTGTCACATCCTATTTATTCGGCGATGTTAATGATCTTTGATAGTGTGTGACTAACTACTGAGTAATTGAATGACAGTTCTTGATGAAGCTCTAATGTTTAAAAAAATATATATAATGGTAGTTCATTATATAAGAAGAACCTTGCACATGTACGAAGATACTAATACTTTTTGTATATAAACATTTATTTACCTATTTTCCCATTGTTAATATAGATCTCACCTCTATAATGATTAATATGATGTTAATAAACAGCTAAACAGGACTGTAGTTTACCAAATTGTGTTGAATTATGAATTGGATGCTAACACTAGTCTTCCTCTCCAAAACATTAACCTTAATGCTATACAAATTCCTCCTTACAAGCAGACAAAATAAAATTCTAAATGTTGTTACTTTACAATAAACCTCATTGTGAACATTGGTTCAGGGATCAGAGGGTTCATTTGATTTACATTGACCTGCTGAAAACAAAAATATATCAAGATTATACTTCCAAAATGAATAATATCTGTGTCAGTCGTAAAAATTAAGATATACACAAAAAAATTACATCTTAATGGTTTGAAAAACTAAAAGCAACAGTCAAACAGAAATAAGAGAACATGGAAACATCTTCCTTCTGCTTCAAATGTGTGACGACCAAACCATTTAACAGTTGCAGCTTTAAGCCCATTATCCCAAAAAAGCCTCCATTTCCTCATAAAGCATGAGGTAAAAACGTCAATTTAGACAGTGTTTTCTAATATCCAAGATATCCACACCCTGTTTTCATTGACGCCTGAAGAAACCTTAGACAAGAGGTTGGGGAAAGATCAGGGTTGGTTTAAACTCAGACAAAACTACAAATTCATAGCAAGTGGAAAGCAAAATAATTATTGTTTGGGTTAAGGTATATGAAAACGAGAGGAATGTCAAAGGAAAACCGTATATATTTAATCAAGTTAAATCACTGACATTTTCATGACGTACACTAGTTTTGAAAGGAAATATGGCCCCATGCCATTTCAACTCAAGTTTCAGACTAAACATCCAAAGAAAACAAATGGATGAGTGGAGTCCCAGAGAGAGTAACACCATGTAGGCAAGATGACATTCCAGGAAATAATAAGTTCACTGACAGCCTGAACAAGGTAACACTGATACACAGGCACTTCAAATTACCCTTTTCCTGTTGAGACCACTAATAACATCTGAGGTATTCATCTTTATGAAACCCGCACGTCTGTCCAAGAAGAAGGAAGGAAACACTACACCCAAAGAGAGATTGCTCCGCTATGTGTGTATGTGGCATAAGCGGCAATGCAATTTCTATTAGCCCACTTAAATTTTCACAAGAATGAATACTTGGCGATGTTATGGAAGTCATGTGGGCAAAGGACAATTATCATGAAGAAATCACATCCTAATAGAACAAAGTACCATTTTATACTGTTTTCTTTTTTCATTTGAGATTATTGGCATAATTTTCTGAAACCAAAACATGGTAATTACAGTAACAACTGTCCACAGTGATGTCTGTGAATTATTTAAAAGTATAGTAGCAATAATTTATTGTTTCAATACTTGCAACACAAAAATCTGTCTGATAAACAAAAAAGCCAAATACAAATTTACATGTTATTTCTATGAAAATACATGATACTAGGTCAACTTGTGTACAAAGAATAACTATGAATATTTCATGATGGGCATTAGAAGTTTCAAGTTTAGCTTAATAAGCAAATGATTTGCAAGCTCCTTCTTTTGAAGGACCTCACCTTCTGCAGATATGCACCAGAACATCTGGCAGTCTCATAAATTACCTGTCTTTTTGGTGATAATTAAGTTGTTTTTTTTACACACAAGATAAACAACTTCCTTAAGTATGGTTTATATGTAGCTGGTTATGCAGTAGTGGATGGTATAGACACAAATAACGAGCTTAATTAATCGATTGGGTATTAGCTGGACATGACCAAACCACTAAAAAAATACTGAACCTCAGTCACTGTTCTTATTTTGCTGTTTACCACCACAAGCTTACAGCACAATCCTTAAGGTTGAATTGTAACAATAGCAGTGGCTGTGGCGAAATGCACTCAACATAAACAGTAAAATGACACCAAAACAAACCCACCATGATTTGTAAAATGCATCATTTGTGTTCATTCCCTGTAAAACCGTGCCGCCACACTCACACACACACACACACACACACACACACAATCATGTTGGGAGGGTCTTACTTCCCCATGCGGTGTAGTCTCCCTGAAGAGTCCTTATATTTATATCTGTTGTCAGTGCAGAGCTGGAGAGACCCTCCTGGCTCATAAATCTGTCCATGCTTAGCAGGCACAAATTTCCCCCTCATTAGAGCTCCACACCAGGTGGAGGGACCTGAAATACACACCAGGTTTGAAGTCGTGCCTCAGGAGTAGGGGGGGACTCTAATCTTACGTGAATATGTTATATCAAAAACAAAAACTATCCGATGATCTCAGGTTAAATCTTGAAGACAGTAGGGACTTCCTCAACACCAAGTGAGCAGCTTATTCCAAAAATCATTTCACAATGAATAACCAACTATGCATCCTTACGCCCTTTCTTGTAGGTATCAGTCTTTTAACATGTAAACACATTAATTGCGAAAAAAATGAAATACTTTCACAGCACTGGGATGTCGACTTTGACTCTCGCACCCCTTTTAGCCTGTATCCTGCACCAGTGTTGCCCTGTGGGTGGATACACTCCGTTTTTTACAGCCCAAACTAAAGCCACAGGGAGGTCTAGTATAAAATAGGCTCAATCTGTCACCCCCTCTCCACCACCCACACTAAGCCCTACTCCTTCACTCAAGCTTCACTCTCTTCTCTCAGGGGAAACATGTATGTCAGAGACAGCAGGTGTGAAGTGAGATTAGAAAGCACAAGAAGAGGAGGAGGAGGGCAGGGAGGCTGATAATGGGATGGGAAGGGAAGAAAAACCCAAGGATGGTGTTGATGTGCCTTGGTCTCACTTTGTATGCATGCAAGTTACGTTTAAGTTAATTCTGTATGCGTGTGCATCAGCTGTGCACATGTACGTCCACCGCTAATAGCTTTTGTTTCTCCTCAGAGGATGTCCCGTCATCAGGCCGATGTGATGGACAGCATGGTGGCTGGCAACGGAAGATGAAGAAAGCTCCCAGGCCATCCACTCCTCAGAGTGGCAATTATCTCCTAGCCTCAGCCCTACACCATGGGCCTGCATGAGAATGAGCCCAGGGCCATGCCTCGACGTCTGGCATTCTCTCTTGGAGATGCAGACCACGTACACACACACATGCACATAGTTGCTTGAAACTGACCTGCTGGAACTGCTAAATGTATAAAAACGCAGCATGTCAGCAGAGGTTTATAGTGGGAAGCCTGGGGCTAGAAACTGAATCTACAGAAATTGACAGGTGAGGCACAGGTCGGCACTTCTGCAGCCACCGGGGGGGTAAAACAAAGGCAAAATACCTGTATCGCACAGGTTTTGACACACAAACTTCTACAAGGTATTGTTTGTGCCGTTAAACTCCTCAGGCTGTAACAGCTCAACAAGCCGACTACCTAATGCCTGTGAATAAGATAAGCAGCATTAAGTCATCAAACAACCATCTTGAAGAGAAAATTGTTAGATCACCTTTTACGATCACTCAAATGATAATAAAACGGCATTATCTGGTGGTACATTCAGGCTTTGGTGATAGAGAAAAGGTGAGATCAAATCTTGTTTGACTTGTTTGGCATGAACAGCAGGCACATATGGCACATATAAACAAACACAAAACTACAGTCAATATTGGCCTGTTTACTTGCTCACCAAGCCCATCACTTACGTCGCTGATTTGTGTCTGTGCCCATGAACAAACAGCATTTCAAGAGAATGCTTTTCAACCAGCTGAGGACGCTTGTACTTCCCGACCATTTCCCCCGAGAAAAAACCAAACAAACATTTCACAGCTGCTCTGTCTGTTTCCAGCCGACGGTGAAACGCAAAGTTCCTGAGCACTGTGATTCTTCGTCTACCATGAAGAAAATCAGATGTATGAGAGGTCTGGGTTATCATGGCAAGGTAACTGGTCAACAACACATAATGACATGCTTGTGACTCATTGTCCACAGAGAGGACAAACAATTGTCGTTGTTTGTGCCCATCCAACTTTTAAAAATGCACCTATTCATTATGAAATTAAAGAAAAACTGTAAAAGGTGAAAAAATAATATCTATAACACTAACATAAGCGATGCTCTCCACAGCACTTGGTGAGTAAACGTTTCTGCTAGATTGGTAAATAAACAGCTGTTAATACTAACATTTGCTATGTAGCAGTAAAAAAAAATGTAAAAACTACATGCTACCGCTTCAAATGAGAACTTTAAATTACTGTCCCCAAATATGTAGTACGTAGTTAATGGTGACATAGTTTTGAGAGTAGCTCAAACACACATTATCTTTTTGTCCTGGAATTTCTCTTCTTTTATCAGTTGAAATATTCGCTGATACTGACACAACTATGATAATCTAATATTGCCTGATATATACAGTGTTAACCTGGTCGATTTATAGCTCTAGTTTTAATTCAGGTTTATAGGACCAGTGCTTCTGTTTAACTGTCCAAAACACTAAAATGAGTCTTTTTTAATAATCACTAGTTATGTAGCACACTACGACAAGCAGTTAGCATTCACTGATTTCCAAAGTGACATGTTTTTAAGAAAGAGCACTTGTCTGTGAATGCTGACAGTGAACCATTCAAGGTAGACGATTTCCTTTAACACATGCAGCTAAGCAAACATTTCATCAGGGGATGAGTAAACAAAGCCCTTTCTACATTTGTCATGACAAGTTACATATGCGGAACCAGTGGTCAGAGAGTCCCCTTGACTTTGCTGATGAACTCATGGTCAGTGGACTCGTTGCACAGAATCAACTGGAACAGATGTGCAGGAGCTGCGACGAGGGTTCTTGTTTACAAAGCGCCAGCCCTGCTCCTGTTTATGTAGTCACAGGGTGACTTCTAGGAACACTGCGAGATAAATGAACTCTTCTCACCAAAGCAAGTAGGTTCGATTTCATATATCAGCATAGGGTTTGCACTGGTAGAGAAGTGGGATTAAATACTCAACGGTTGTGTTGATTTGTCGCTATAACGTGTGAGACAAAATAGACATGGCAGAGATAAAGGCAAGAATTTGACTGTGGCAGAGAGAAACAGGTAATAAGAGGAAAACGGTTTGTCTTTCTTGACCAAACAAGGAAGCGCCGCAGGCCAGAATGAGCACAAATTCCTTTTGGCTTTGTTTTTTCTTCCCCTTTCCTTTTGTGTCTACAAACTTTATTGTTGCTGCTGTGTACTGTGTGGACAGAGCTGACAGAGAGATGACACTTAGCACACAGATACACACATAGCAACTCCTGCTTCTCTGTGTGCTCTGCTAATATTTACACTGCCAGCCTGAACACTGCCACTATTGAGTTTGGCCATTCAAAGTAATGTTTGACTAGTATTAGAACAACAGTGAGGGAACACTGTCTGGGCAATAAGGCCACAACTGCTCAGGTTGTGGCCCAGATAGAAAGGGGACGACGGAGGGTGTGTGCCGATGGCTCCCTTTTCACACTAGTTCAACATTTAGTGAGTCAGTGCTTTTTGTGTTGTTGGTTTTTTCTTTGTTCAGGCCTTTTGTGTATGCGTAGGTGTGTGTACTGACTAATGTTATGTGTGGATATAGTATCTGACATTTCGTTTGTTTCTTGTTTGTCACGAGCAAAACAAAAGTTGTGAAGGCTGAAAAACCACAGACAGAATTATTGGTAACAGTCAGATATCCATGTTAGAACACGTGTCAGTCACAGAGCTCGTCGCCAAGTGTTAAGACTACTACTGTTAAATAACATTGTTTGTTAAGTAATGAGGTCATACCGTTTACAAAAAAAACATGAAAAATCAATCATCCAGTTGAGTCAATCTAACTGACTTGAAAGGGGGGGGTTTGTGGAACAGCCTGATCCAAGAGAAATTGCTTTGACTTTGTGAAACATTAGCCTGAGTGTGTGTTAGCTCAGGTGAAGTGTTTACAGTGTTTGATTGCCAGCAGGCGCAGTTCACTGTCCATAGGTCTGTCATGATCATCACTAGAGCGGGCCATAAAAGCTCACCAACAGGTTAATCAGTGTCTGCGGCAAGTATGGAGCCAACACCCCGTGTCCCTGCAGTGTGCTTGTTCCTTCACAAAGACACCTGCCCATTTTTTCAAATACACTCCACACGCGTACAGTGTAGTGAAAGCTGAATGACTGAAAAAGCAGCTAATATACAGGTAGATCAAAGGAAAATGGAGTGTTTTGATCTAGATCTGAGAGCAACGGGGGCGGGACAGGACAGGTACACACTGTCAGCTACCAAAGTGAGCACCTTTCATGGTTAGTACTGCCATCTCCTGGTGATATGACAAATATGTAATATTCATGCACAGCAAGTCAATAATGATGGGTTTATTTTTCCAGATTTACTGAAATTTAAGATTTAAGGAGTTAACACAGTCTAATTTGAGTGACCAGAGAGAAACAGAATATTTGTTTACACTTTTTGTAAATATCAAGTCACTGTCAATCTTAACATTAATGCAAAACTAGGGTGAGCAAATTAAGACAGCTATTCATTAGCATGTAAGAGCATTGATTAATACTATACTGTACCAAAAAAAGGGTGCAAACAAATCATGTGCTGTGTGAGCAACTGTGAAAGTTGTTGGCGCCAGTGCTGCAACTGGAAAAGTTGAGCCAGGTGAAATTGGGCATTTTGTAAAGAAGAATATGCACATTTTTATTAGAATTGTTCAACTGTTGTGCAGAGCAGTACAGAGATTTGCAAAAAGTCTGATAAAGAGGAGGTGACTCTGGGGAACAATCTACTATAACTGCTGTAATCCTTTGAATTGAATCGACTTCAAAGTGTATGAAGGCTTCTGCCAGATAACACCTGGTCAGTAACAACAGCATCACTGCTCACCATCATGTCCTCGTAGTAGCTGAGGCAATTATTCCTCCAGCTTGGCAAACAGCATGACAGTTAACTTTTTATTGTTGGCAGAGTCCTTTAAAAAAGGAAAAATGATGCCATCACAACACCTTATGGTTTTCAACCCATGACTGCCAATAAAATGTTAGATAAATATTTGCTCTGGCAGGGCATGATAGCTTATCAGAACAATGAAAGGCATTGGCCTTATTAAATGGTTTATAGATGGTCTACTTTTTTCCTATTCAGTAGCTGAAAGACCAGGGCAGAGAAGGGAGGAGCAGGCGTGAAGGAAGGTGGAGTACATGGTTCACTGTTAAAATGTGTATAAGTTAATAAAGGTAATGCAGGGCAAACATGAAAACTAACCTGTATCTGTAAAAAGTCTGGATATTAGGTTTCTTTCAAGAAATCATCACACTGTTACCAATAGGTGGACAGCACAGTAGGACCTGCTTTATATTTATTACGTGCTGGATTTTATTATCATAGCTCTGCCTGTCTGCAGCACCACCATTGTAAGCACCAAGTGAGTGCTAACATTTTGAAATACATGCATCGCTAAAAATCTGTCCAATGAGACAACAAACACACGCAGTGAGAGGAGAAAACAAGTTGATAACAACCTTCTAGCTGAGCCAAACGTATTTTTTAAAGAATTATAAAAAGATGTAATATAAGAGCCTTGAAACAAAGCATTGTACATCAACCAGGGTAAAAGACCAAAATGGTTCCTCCTCAAAGAGATTGTATGTCGCAAGAGCTACAGTGTTTTGTGAGAGTCTCAAGTATCTGAAATACAAAGGATGTTATTACTGTAGCTTTCACTGAGCTAAGCACTATTATCTTCTCTAGTAATATATTTTTCTAAATTCAATTGCAAATGTGGTATCTGACATGAAAGCAATGTAATTTCCGAAACCTAATAATAGAGGTTGTTGTGTGATCTCTACAAACCACATTCAACATGACAATGTTGGCTTAGTTCAAAAGAGATTTTCCTAAAACATGCTCTAAAGAAAGAAAAAAAACTTTGCTAGTTTCTTGTAACCAGTGTGAGCGCAGATGAAAAGGAAAGCAATTATGTCTGTTTTGAAAAGCCACTTGGACAACTCTTGTGGCAGGCTGTGAGTAGCCCCACTCATACATGACTCATTTGTACTCATTTTCATCCAGTGACTGAAAATGCACCACACTCTACTGCTCCTGCCAGCTTTGGGTGCAATTATACCCGAGGGCCTCCACACACTTATCTTCTCCATGTGAGGTCAACTTCGGCCCTAATAGCCACATGTTTTTAGAATCCAACATCTTGAAATGGTGTAGAGCATTTCAACAGAAAAAAAATCTCAAAGATGGTCAAACTGATCAAACGAAAAATCTCAGTCTCTTCACACAGATTCTACTCTGGCCCATTTGAATCACGGAAAACTAGAAATCACTAAACTATGCTGAAAATAATTTGGGTGTTACATAAGCTAAATCTTTATGTCTGCCTTAAGCCTAACTGCAGGAGTAAAACAATACCCCCGTTAACATCAGGCTTGCATGAAAATGTTCCGAGCCCAAATGTAAGGTCACAATGGAGAGCAAATTATGAACCAGGAAGTGAGTTATGCATGATTGAAAAGCAAACATTTGGAAGATAAACTTAAGTCAACTTTCTAGTGAGAAATGTACACAAATAACAATCTTTAAGACTGTCAACTTGGATGTTGGACCCCATGTCTTTGATATTGGGCCCTCCCAAATTGAAATATAACCTCTGTAGCTGGAACGAGGTCGTATAACATTCTTACTTTTGCATCTATAGAAAATATATTGTGACAGTGGACAAGTGATAAGGGCCTTTCTATTAATGGTTGGAGTGTGGTAGTATTTCAGCTGGTAGCTTTGTAGTAAAGTAATCTGTTTCCATGTGTAGTATACAAGTAAGATTTTCCAAAGTCTGACAACCATATCTGGATGTTCTGGGACCTCACTCTTCTCTCATTATTTTACAAGATGTTCTTCTATGATTTTATATAAACTGTGACCCATGACCTCCGTTAAGTCTTTGTTTATCTGAGCTGCTCTTTGCGTTTTTTGCGTTTTTTTAATTTCTGTGTAACACTAATTGTTTATATGATTGTTTAATGATTTCATACCTGTGTAGATTAAGAAATTGTTTTAAAAAAAATGTCAATGTTGAGTCAGGTTCACTCATACTTTATGTACGATGAATCAAAATGGCAGTCCATCCCATTTTCACTGTGATTTTTGGCAACAGTGGTCCATGCTTTGGATGTTTTACACTATAAGTAGTGATATAAAGTAAGGCCACAGACATGTTTGTCTCTACTACTCTGATTAAAAAGAGCAGATTATATAGATTTGTCAGTTGAAGTATTTGCACAGCTTTGGTTTGGTTGATCAAACACCGACATATTTTCCAAGGAAGCGCAATGTGCACATACAGATACTGAGTCTCTTTCACCTTGTCCTACAATAAATGACACTGACAGTTAATTAGGGCAAAGGTGCAGAGGGCCTTTATTTGCAGCTCTATCCAAGAGGAGAGTTAAACATTAATATCAACTATTTACAGCTAGCTGTCATGTTTTTTGGTCTGAACTGCTATGGCAGTGCAAATCTTGGCCCAATGACTTAAGATCCTGTCCCAGGCTGTGAGATAGACCAGCATCAAAGATAGATAGGATGTTATAACTAACAAGGGGCCGTTTAATGGGAATGAGGGGAACAACGTACCATTTGAACAAATGATATAGTTAGCAAAAACCGATGGGGGAATTGGTCTTATGCTCACGCTAAATTCCTATGGTCACAAATCCTACCGAACCAGCAGCAAAGAGGCAAAACAAAGAAAGACTGCTGGCCCTGCTGTAATGTGTTAATGCTACACCAGCACTTGATTCATTTTTTTTTCAGAGGTCTTACCAGTACTCTGACCTTGTTCATATCAGCTGAGATTTTATTATCTTAACACAAAAGGGGGGTAATTGCCTTTGTGAAATGATATACAAGTGACTTATTCTAGATAACAAAGATGCTGGCCCCTTTTTATTGGCCTTTACACAGTTATTAGCCACATCAAATGCCTAAATGCAGAGAACATTATGTTGAGTTGTTTTAGTGGCCACAGCTCTGCTTCCATAAGTTAAGAAAATGGTGTGATTTAACAAATGTAATCTGCATATACACTTATTCTCTCAGTTTTGACCAACCAATCACACAATAAATTGTGTTCTTATGCTTTGACAAAAAAACAGAACTTCTAATGATCACTGTCCTGAGGGTTGAATGTGAAAATGCTGGTCACGAATGACAGGATAAACAAAGCTTTCCTAATGTGATGACTTACACTAGTCACGCAAGCTTGAGTCACCATAGGCAACTGTTCATGTGAGCAGGACAACTTTGTTGTGCACAACTCTTTAGTGCCTATCTTACAAAACAAATGTCTTTAACCTGCATTGTTATTTTAACCTTGTGATATGCTTTCCTGAAAGAAAAAAAACCCTGTACAGGCTACTTTGCGAGCAAATAATTGTTATTTAATCAACGTTAGTAATGCAGCAGATCATGGGTGATGTCGAAAGTTTAAAAAGTTTAAGATTTGTTTTGGTAATGTGCAATGGCCAGTGGGAGGGTTAAAGATGATTCTGCCAAACTGGAGTTGCTTTCACACATGGACTGCACTTGAGGACCTGCAGTGAGAACACAAACATCCAAATCAGGCGAACCAGACATTAAACAGACTTCAAACTGCAAGTTCCCTTGTACAAAGTCCATGTAATGTCTGATTGAGCCGATGTGTGAATAGAAAAGGTCATTTCACATCGAGTGAGTTGATGAAATGTCTAACCTCCCTCCAGCATGATGTACCCAGGTGCCACCTTAACCGCTTTAACCAAACGGAAAATTTCCAGTAAATATGAACACGTCTGCCATGGATGACAGGTGTGCTACATGTGTGCAAGTGCAACTCCAGACAACGTACTGACCTGATTCTCCATCGTCTGGGGTTCATATGTGAAAACAGCTTGAGACAGAAGAGAATCTCACCCACACATAAACACTTATTATATTTTTTAACTAGAACGGGAATACCGTTCACTAGCATCCAAAAAAAACTGGCATCTGTTTCTAGAAGCTGCTTTTGGTGCCTTAAACACCATTTTCTCAAAATCGGGAAAATAAGACAAGTAAATTGAGATTACGAGTAATCACACCGTATTGCTCAAAGCACCTATTCCTGGATGTGTCTCAATCCTAAAGTAAAATTACAGAACAAGCCTGAACAGCAGTAAAATTACTCTCTGCAGGTTCTCTTATAAATCTGCGGGTGAGTGCTGAGTGACGTTATAATAGAAATAGTAGAAGCTTGTGCTCTGTGCAGTGATGTAGATGTTTATTTTACATTGATAATGTCAGAAGAAATAAAATCAGGACATGACTTTAAAATTATTTTCTAATGGTGTATAAATTTCACAACAAACCTCACAACCTTTACGTAAGAGGAGATTCGAAGTCTTAAACAAGGATGATAAAGAAAGTGAGAGCGATAGAAATCTGTGCAAAGTAGACCTTAATGAGTGTGGGTGGATAGAGATCAGACTCAACACTGTCATCACAGAGACCAGAGTCAGTAAAAAGTCAGCCTGGGATTCACAGCGCCTTAGCAAAACCACACCACTGACAGCTGCAGAAACTAAAAGGCTGTGCCAGGAACACAAGGGAAAATATCCAACCCACTTTGGCTGAAAGTGTTTATCCCTCAACAATGCCTTCCAATATTTTCTGTGGATGCAAAAACCCAGAGCTTTCATTGTTCTTGGCAGGGAACCTTCATATCCTGGTTGGTGTTGACAAGGAACTGGCTTAACGGCAATCACTTGCAAATGTATTTATCTTTTATAGCTCATGATTGCGACTGTTTTCCACCAAGGATTAAGCCAGGGGGTGTGAGTTAAGGCCTATACTTGGGATTTCCTAAAGGACAGGATTAATTTGACTTCCTTCTTATCTGTTTATACTTTAAAATAAGCAATGTTGACAAAGTAAAACAAGAACCCAACAAAGTGTCATACTAAGGTGTCGGGCCACCATGTGCTGCCAAGACAGTTACAGTGCACCTCATCATTGACTCTACAAGTCTCTGGACTTCTGGCATAACTTGGCCCAAGAGACCTTATAAAAGGAGGAAACATGTTAAGAAAGATTTAAAATAAACATAGAAGAGTAGGAGAGCTTGTGTCAGTCATCAACTCTAACTAATTCAATATGCTGGTGAGATGAGCTGACAGTGTCACGTCACAGGACTCTGGATTGAATCCTTATTTTGGGGCAAAGTCACCAAACTTTGAACTTAACCGATTTGACTTATGAGTCTATGCATTTGGTTTGCATGAGCCGATGACCATTGAAAGTGCTGTTACAGCTCTCACCCCATTAATTTAGATATTCCGAAATAACTGCACTGGGGTGTTATCAAGGTGTTACCAAGTGGCGAGACTTCCATATGAGGACTTTGGTCCAACATCTCCCATAAATGTTAAATTGATTTGAAGGCCATAGAACATGATTCACATCATTTTCATATATCAAACCATTTCTTCCAGGGGGCGTTGCTATCCTGGAAGAAGCCACTCCCATCAGGATTATTATGTCTCATCACAAGATAAAGGTGATCACTTAGGACAACTTCATATTCATTTGCTGTAACCCTTCCCTCTACTGGAACAAGTGGACCCAAATCATGCCACAGTCACTGGATCCACTCACTGTAGGGGTCAAGCATTCAGGCATGTTGGATTCTCTTGGTTTGCACCACACACAGTCACCCAGTTGTCGAGAATATGTTGAAGGATGACTCATTTGACCATATCACTTTTCCCACATCCCTTCAGACCAGTGCCTCTGGTTTTTGCACCACTGAACTTCCAACTGCGCATTCGTCTATGTAATGACGGGTCTGTGCTCTACAGTCCCACTATAATATCTCTCTATGTAACTGCCAATGGACTGTTCTTGCTGACATAGTTTGATCGCCTCCTATGTTTCCCCAACGCACCAACATCACAGTCATCAAATATGCGCTGCCAACTACAACTTACGAAATTTATTTACCAATGGCTTTCCCACAGATCTGAATGTAGATGTCACTTCAGTCAAAGTTCTACTGAAACACTAGTCTTTGTGACTGAGGCTCCTGTAACCAGAGGTTAGTGTAAATGTGTTTTGAGACTGCCCCTGAGTATCATGTCTGCTTTGTCTGTCATAGCACTTTGTAAACCATGTTTTTAAAGGTGCTATATAAATAAATCATCTTATTGTCATTATTATAATTACATAGAATGATTGTATGTTAATTGTACAATGCAGCGCACCTTTGTGGAAGCATCTGTATTTTTTCATTCATTGTTTCTCCACTTATTTACTCAGGTTTTCCTTAAATTTGTCACATCTGTTGCTGGAAAGGGGTGTAAGCCTAAGTGACTCAATACATTACAATGAGCTATTTTAAGGAATGCTGTGCTTTTGAGCCAGGGAGCCATTACCCAAAGACAGAGCAATGGGATAACAAAGGAGGCCTACAAGTGAAACAAAGCCAGATTAGCACATTTCTCACCTCTGAATGTAAATGCAGAGAGCATCTTTCTGTGTGGATAAAGGATAAGGCCTCCTGTAATCTATTTTTAGTATTTGTTTGCATTATCTATGTGCTCTGGCAGATAGTGAAGCAGTGTAGCATTCCTGAATAGGATTTTGTACAGTCAAAATCAAAGTTATGGAAATGGTATTATGACTGCAACAGAAGCGGATGCATTTTGGAGCAGCTCCTATTTCATAACGTTACCAATATGGCAGTGTATAAACCCCAGCACATTCAGTAATGGAGGATTATGGTTAAAGCACGGTTATGCAAAATACAGTCTCAGTTTATCTTCACCATGTCTTTGTGCTCAGCTTCAGCTGCTGGTCTCACTGCCAGTAGAGAAACGTTACAGAATTTTTTTTTAAGGAAAATTCAATACAAATTCTTGACAAATTACTGACGCGTTGCATTGAAAGAAGGTAGTGTGCTGTGTTAGACAGTCTTAAACCAAGACTAACCAGAAATAATCCACTACTTAAGAGTCTACAGCCATGCTGGTTACTCTGTGAGGCGGATTTATGCACAGCGGTGCTTTGAGCTGAATGTTCAAGTCTGCATGCCAACATGCTCACAATGATAATGTTGACATGCTGATGTTCAGCAAGTAAAATAGGCCTTGGTTAATATCGAGTAAGAAAGTCCAAACTTGGATTACTTAGTTTGGACTTGGCAAATTTTGAGAGCACAAACTCCCTAGAACGGGTGAACACAGTACGATCATTCTGTAATTGGAACAGCAGCCCACTTGATGTCACCATCCCATCGCCTGTGTCAATGTATGTATGTTAACAATAAATTGATATAAAACACAACTCCAATTCTTTTCATTCTTTAAAAAGAAGGCTCTCGATTCATAACACAAAACTGAGAAACAGATTCAAAATTAAGATTCAGATTAAAGATTAGATTGTTTCACCTTTTACCTGTTTGGCAGTCAATTAGAGCCCACGTCTCTTGATTAAAATAATGCTTAAATGTTAGTTTTAATGCACAATAAAGAGCCATTATAACAAGTTGCTGTAATGTCCTTTCACATAGGGTTAGGGTTAGGGTTAACCCTAACCGGTTATTAATGAGACTTACACAGCAGGAATAAGCTTAGGACTCCACTAATAGACAAGCTAAATACTGATTATGTAGGCTAACAAGAGCGTCTCCCTCCATATTAAATGACAATGCTGTGATTGCTAGAGCTTCATATTAGCTCGCAGACAGTCATTGCTCTGACATATTGGGATGTAGTGCAAGAACTGGGCTCTGGGCAACAGATGATGTGCAGCTAATGCACTTTGCTAATGTATTATTTAGGAAGTGGCCTCGCTAATTGAGTTTTAATGTCAGTGGCCGCTCTCCCACACGTGTTTGACCAAGCACAGGGGAAAGTTTAGATCTTGATAGATTACAGCTGGCCACTGGTGGTGGTTCTAAAGGTCACGGGAACTGCTGGTTTAACCACCATGAAGAAAAAACCTGCCCATGAACAATTTCATTGTGTTTAACAATGAAGACATTACCGACACTTGATAAAGTAAAGCGTGTTTCTTATTTACAGCTATGCGTAACTCTGCAAATAATAGGTTGCTTCATAGATTGTGCAGAAGTTGACATGAAGGCTTCAAATAAGAAAATCCACATACAAACTGCAAAAAATAAATAGTGCTTTACAATCAACCCAGGCATAAATGATGATATAATGTCACTCAGAGAATCAAATGATAATGGCCAAAACAGCTATAGGCCTAAACCTTCTGCACGGCTAGAGGGAAAGTGCTATTTGCAAGTTGAACTGACACTAAGTTGAGAAATAGTACAAGGCTTGTAAGTTGGAACTTGAATCTGCTCCCCGAATAAACAAGGGGAAATTTGCATTTTAAACAGCAACACATTATGTGCTGCAGCTTTGTGTAACACACTTCCTTGCAATTACTTTGCAAGTTCACCCCACACGTTGCCTATGATAGGAAGGCACAGAGAGAAGCTCTAGTCTTTATGAGAATCACTCACCCAGAGCACCAGATAAAGCCGAGCAATAACTTATTTCAAAAAATCCCAACTGGCTAATTAACATTGTGAATTCAACCAGAAAGTCAGTATTCCTCTGACGAGTTTAATTGCATCGATGTGTGAGCAACAATTTAACGGCTCAAATAGAGAGCTGCTTTGGCTTCCATAAATGACGCTATTTCCTTACCTCAAAGACTGTAACTAGATTTCTTTTCCTTTTTTTGTAGCATAATCAAGTTTAGCAATACCTGAGCTCATTTGATGATTTAATAGACTTAAACGGGTTTTTCTACCAAGGTTAATTATGAAGTACAGAATTAAATTTGCCACTGTGATGATTGCTTTTTTTTATTTTTTAAAAAGGTCTTCAGTTCTGCTCGGTGGTAATGTGATTATTGCATTGGACTGAATTGCAGTTATATCGTGTTGTGTGTTTAAGCTTGCTGAGGAGTTCGAAGGGTCACTGAAAATGAACATCCTCCTACGCTGTAACAACCAATGCATGTAGATGTCTTACCACTACTTCAGTCATTTTAATCTTTATATATGACAGGTTTCACAGAATTAATCAAAATAATAGTTGAGTAGTCATTGTTTAAATCATGTGTGGTTTGCCACTAGAAAAGGCAATTCAATGTCTGTAATCATAGCTTAGCGACTGTAACTTGGTATAGCTGGGCTGCCACGCTTTTGGTTTATTCACATGTAGTATTGATGTGCATGGTGCTGAAGTGAGAGCAGTATAACATATTTCAAGGTTTTCGAGGGTGGTGTCTCTTTAAATATTTCTAAAGCCAAAAACTTGAGAGAAAATGTAAGGAATGGATTAGCTTACTACCTACAATAGTAACTGTGTAACTTCCAAGGCCGAGGCACACGCCCGCTAACACCATTCATTAATAGGTTATGGTGGTTTGTGTGATGATGGGGTTCTGTTAACCGAGACTCACTCAAGACTAAAACTCTAAATACTCTAATACTTATTACTTGCGCGAGTTTGGCCATTGGCTCATTTGTGTCAACTTGCCGATTAACACAACCCAAGAATATTCACCCGTTCTCTTTTGGAGGCAGACCTCAGATATATGGGGAGAATCTCAAAACTAAATGGCTTTCGCTACATTGGGTCATGCGAATATTTCGCTTGTATGTATTTTCAGCACGCAAAAAATCTGCTTTGCATTTGGTGTACACGTACAATAACACATCCACTACATGGAAGCTGGTTAGCAGCTCTGTCCTGCTCTTAATCGGATTTAAGGAAGTTAAACCTTCAGTAACCCCAGATCTTGTGCTTTCACAAGACAACTAACATTGTAAAGTGCTGTTCGAAAAGGCCAATGTGGTACCGAGAACAAGTGATTATAATATAACCCAGTTCATCAAACACTACATGGTCTCAAAAGCAGAGCACTCAATATCATAGTCAAGTTAGCTTAATGGTTGCCAGTGCTTGACCTTCTCCACAGGGCCTCCACGTTAGTCACTCTCCAGCAATTCCAAATTGAAACAGAGCAACAGCAACTACCGAATATGTGCAGAGGAGGAGAAAGGGAAATAATGTATGAGAGAGGAAACGCTTTGGCAAGAGATTTCATGCCCTCTCTCCCTAAGGCTCTCTTCCCCTTAGTATATGCCTGGTATAGCTGACTGACTTGGGACTGGGTATCCCAAAGGGTTGATGGTGTGACAGTGTCTGAGTGTTTCACAGTGCTGTGTTTGTGGGTACAAGGAGGGAGTGCAGGCCAGCTCACTCAGACTCCATCAACCGTAGCAAGCTCCTGCACTAGGACTTTTTGCTATCAGGGGCATGGGTGTTGCTGGAGATTGGGCTTTGATGTTCAAGGTGACAGCGCATCAGAGCAAAGCAGCAGGTGAAAATAATCCATCTTCCACTGTGTGATTTATGGATGTAATTCCTCTGGTTCGACATCAGTTTTAGTAGCATCTTTGGAGCAATCTGTGAGGGATAATAGATCAGAGGAGGACCAGGCAACCTCATGGGATGAACCATCCAGCACAACAACTGTGAAGAAAATAATACACAGGCCTAATGAGATTGGTGAAATCTATCCACAATGCTGTTTAACCATAGAGAAACTCAATCATGTAATTTCACTAGAGCTTCAGAACCATTAAAACTGAATCTCCATAAGCAGCGAATCATCACTGCACCCACCCCACTCTGAAACCCTGAACGACCTGCGATTTTTCTCATCCTTCTTACGGCCACCCCGACGTTCATAAGTAAATCTATTGACAACTACAATCATGGAGAGTGATTGAGCCCATCCCTCAGGTTCCAGCGTCTGCTCCTGAAACGTGCAGCAGGTTCTGTAAATGGAACAATTAAGATAATTGTCTGTACAAGCCCCATTAACAAAGCCTGCTTTCAGCTCCGAGCTGCGATTAGATTAATTCTCATAATGGAAAAGCCGTGGTTCCTCCATTGTTCTCCATTTGCCCTCTTCATTCCAGGTGCCAGTCATATTCTGTGAGCAGGATTTCATGTCATGGTCTCAATGTTTTATTAGACACTGACAGTGAAGGACAACAGAGTCAATGTGAAGGTGACAGAGAGGTGCAGGAAAATATTCATTGTCTAATGACTCTATACAAAAGTCTAAAAGCAACAAATGCTTTACAGGCTTTCTACTACGGTTTTCAAAAGAACGTGTTAAATTCCATTTATCAGTCTTGGAAATTTTTTTAAAAAAGGAGCGCAGATTAATAGCTCTATTACGCCCCAACAACAGCATAAGGCATCCAATATGTAGGGACAGACGCACTGATGGAAATGCAGTAACAATTAAGATTGATCAAAAAGCATGTAATTCCATCAATAGCTTGACAGCCCTGTTTTTTTTACACCTTTCAAGGTGAACAATCACCACAAAAAGGCCTGATAAGTCTTAATGGATTAAAAAAACACCTCCCACAACCCATGTCTGCTATATTAACCTCCCATTATCGAGAAGGGAGACAACCCCTAGTACTTAAGTAGAAACCATACTCCGCAGTGATGGAGGTGAAGATACAAACTCCCTTGTCACATTGAGATATATTCTGGTTGGCTTGAACATGAAACTCGTTTTTGCGAAACTTTTAAGCAATCATGCCTTAAAAGAATAATATAAAAGCTGCTACTGCAACTATCAGTGCTAATTTAAAGGCTGCACTGGTTCAGTGATTTAATAAGGGTCTGATACAGTGATGATAAAACTGCAGTCAGATTGTGTTAAAGTTACTGAACAGCCTATGTGATTGATTCACCAGCTATAACGAAAAACAATATTTCCAATTTCCATATTTCTGTACCATTGACTTTGGCAATGCTAGCTCTCATAGCCTGATAAGTGTCACATCATCATAACATTAGCATGAGATAATTCCAAAAAAGTACACAGTCAAGTATTATCTTCGCGCATGTTATTTAAAGACAATAAGTGTAAAATATCACATTGTTATGAATGCAGGCTAAAAATAAATCAACAGTAATGTAAGAATGACGACAATGGCAAAGTGAATCGGCCCAGTTAATCTTGAAGTACAATGGCTCGATTGAAATGTGAGGGTGCAACACATTTACAGCTCTGCCCTCCACGTGCACCAAGTAAATAATGCAAGGATGACAGGATGTGGTGCATGTGGCAAGTCTGACTCACTTAATGTCTTGTATGAGCATCCTGTTTTTCTAGTGATGCGGTCATGCTACAAAGAGTCAATCATGGCCTGTGTGGGTGGAAGGTTATTAGCTTAGTAATATGAACTGTCTGTGTGTGCGCGTACGTACATGCGTGCGTGCGAGTTGCTGGAAGGAGAATTAATTCTGTCATGCTAGTTCCTAAAGCTTTCTTTTCGTTCACTGAGGATGAGGGAAAGTGTTAAGTTACAAGCACCACAGACGCACCACACAGACGCACCACACAGACCCACACACAGGCACAGACACCCTCTGTGAGACTGTGTGTTCGGCCACCCACGCATCTGCAAAGTAACCCTTTAGTCCTTCACCTTTGTGTACCACTGCCTCTCCTGGCCTGGCACACCTCCCTCTTGCGGAGGGCTTGTGGGCCGCAGAGCTTGGGATTGAAGCTTCTGCTATTAAATTTTCCCTTTTCTTCAGATATTATTCTACAGAACACCAGGCTCTCCCTTCTGCGGTCAGTGCCTGTCCAATTCATTCAAGAATGATACGCATTCCTCGGCCACTTACAACTAGCTGCACTCCAACCGCTCAGGGCCAAGCGGGGCAGGTTGCACTGCCAAAGGCAAGATGGATAGCAAAGTGGCTGCACTTATTGGAAACTGGTTTAGTGAAAATAATGATAAAGAAAAAGCCATATAAGACACAAAACCACAGCAGCAAATTATAAAACATATTACTTGGCAGTGAAAGAGGTGCATGTTTTTTTCTCTTTCCGAGGAAACGAACACACAGCTGCTCCGGGTTTGTCGTATTTCTGAACATCTGCAGTAAGAGCCCCTTCATGATGTCTGTAACAGAAGACAAACCAAATACCCTCTGAGTCAACACAACCCTGATCCCTCCTGCAGCTGGAAAACAAATAAACACCGGCTCACGCTAGGCAGCCCGGGTGAATCCACTCAGGAATTTCAAATACTTCTGAATTTATTTTCCATGAGGTCTTCGGAGCAATCTTTTGCAATCAAAGAGGGCAATTTTGCTTCGAAAGAGAAAAATATTAGGTAAATATTTTCAGGGAAGCTGGTCATATTTGAAATGGATTGGCTTCCCTCTTCGCCCCCTGCCCTCCATTTTATACAAACACAAACAGCGCGCACACGCAAACACACACCTCCATTCTGGACATACAAAGTTGTGCTGGAGACACAGATGCGTACACAAGCCGCTTTTCTTTAGACGCAATCCAGAACTGATCAGTGCTGCTCCCCTACCGCCAGACCAACTGACACGCTTGTTTATTTTTCCCATGCCCACTTTAAATTCCAACATTTCCCTCCAAATGAAAAGGCCTGTGTGTGCCTGCCCAGGAGGACAAAAAAAGTTAGGAAAATATCAACAAGTCTTCATTTACATCAGAACAAAAACAAACAAGTCCAGGAGAAAGGAGCTGCTAAGGAGGTCCAAGGCATTTTTTTTTTTTTTTTGCACCAGAAATCCTTCTCATGTGGCTTCAGGCAGCCTGCCAGCCAAATCTAATATGGATTTATATACAAAGAAAGTGCTTAGTTTAACATAATGAATATTTAATCATGCATGGACCCTGTAAAGCAATTTTGCAGAAATAATTGAAAGCAGACTTTGTCTGGAGGCTTGAAAAAAAAAAAAGAGAAAAAAGCAACAGCTAAACTGTTGACCCAAAGGAGGCCAAAAATCTCATGCCGGATTAAATGTTTACACTGCTGCCGTACACTCTGATAAATGAGGTTAGGAATCTGGGGTGGAATCAACTGGTGTTAAATTTGCTGATTCTGTCAGGGCGAGAGAACACACAGATGCGTGGCTGTGCACAGAACACATGCACTTGTTGGGCCTTCCCATCCCACATTTCCCGGGTGACTTTTTAACACTTTTAATTATTTTACACAGGAACTGTTCCTTGTTACAAGAGCAAATGTGATGTGACAGAAGAAGAAGAAGAGCTTCAGGAACCGTGTTGTTCAACAATGCCAACATAGACGACGTACACAATCAAACTCAATCATCACATGCAATGAGCAAAAGGTCTAAAGAGCAAGAGAAATGTACAATTTTCATTAGTTGAGGAAAACAAAGTACAGACTGGGAATTATAACATGAGGTACTTAGCACAAGCAGTGCCATTCACTCTTTTGTAAACTAGTAGCTCCCATAATAGTATTAACAAAAAGACTGATGAAATGCTGCATGAAAAAAAAAAAAAAAAATCAAGAAAAGGCTAAACTTAAAAAAACAAAAGGACAGAGACATAAGCGGATTTGAGAGAAAGTGTTCACTTATGCAAAATAAAACAGGTTATCAGGTCTATTTGGTGATTCCCTGGCACCCTTAATAAATCAGCTTAGGGTACAGCCTAACGGCTTCATTCACCCCACAAATCTCTGCACTGCAATAACATGCGCCAGCGAGCACAGATTAATTTAATAACTCTTTAATATTCTCCATGAAAAAGAACAGGAGACCAGCAAGTCCGCAGCATATGGGGCGGGTGGTGCAGGGGGCTATCAGTGGAATAGAATATTGCTGCAGCAACAGATTGAATATTACGTAATGATGTCATTTATATTCCATTCGAAGTGCAAGCTTCCCAGACTGGGGACTCGTACAGAGCTGGGGATTTGTCTGTGATAGAGAGTAATGGGGAGAGAAAAGGTCTGTGGCATGAAAAAGGACGATGGTGAGCAGAGAATTTTGGAATGAAAAGACTGTCTCTCTATATCTGAATGTGTCTGACTAGAGATGTAAAGGCATTACTAAAAAATTCTGAAGTATTAATACACTTTATGACCAGAAACCTACCATTATAAAATCATGCCTAAATAGTAGAGGCATATCTATAACATATAACAATTAATTTGTTTAGCAAATGTTTTAAAACTTTGAAGAGCCTTTCTGTAAAATAATATTTTTTTTGCATGAAAAGCTGCTGTTTTGGAGGTTTCTTACAGGCCATGAACCACAAGGAAGGATATCACTGTGAGCAGCCCTACAGAGACACTCTGTATGTTTCCCATTTTGCGCTAAGGATGATAAATATCCTGTAATCAGCAAAACAAGGCATATCAAGACAACATGTCTGCATCGGAAACAAGTGTCGAACACATCAAATGGCGAAATGGTGCAACGGGGTGGAGGTGAAGCTGGAAGAGAATAAACAGAGCTTGCAGACGTTGTAATGAGAATTTGCTCCATTTGGCAGTAGCCCGCAGCAAAGGTCTCCCATCTGTTTCCTATTGGAAAGGGAGTCAACAGATTGGAGGGGGGGGGATGAAAAGGGAAATACAGGAATGAGCGGACCACAGTGACATCTTCTGGCAGCAGCTGATAACACAGGGGAGGGTGTGGATGGATCAACACATGTTCATGTTAAAAAAAAAAGGAGTCAATTGATGAACCAATTAAATTAGATAAGGGAAAGCCTTGATTCATAAATTAGAATTTAATTTTAACTTGGTATGTGTTACGCTAAAGGATTAATTAAAAGACATCTAAGAAGAGCAAGTATAGCAAGAGTCCAAGAGATCGTGAGGTGGGTAGAATCCACAGGTATTTTAAAGAGGAAGTGGAAAAACATACAGCAAAAAAACACATAGAAGATGTTAAAATGTTGATGATGAAAAACACTGGATGATTTTAAAATAAACCTGAATGTCAGAACTGATCTGTTGTTTCTTCCCCAACATATGACGCCCTGACAAGAACTTCTACTGGCTTTGGAGTCTGATATTTTAATTATGTAAGGACACAGAGTAGTCTCAGCTTTGTTGTGGTGTTTGCCTTCTCAAAACAACATGGGAGTTGGCCGACAGTGACAAAAGATTTGTTTGCACGTGAAGTGACGGTCGTTTGTGCAGGGAGATTAAACACCGAGGTCAATGTTGAACCTGTGAAAGCACTCGACAAAGAATGGCGTTTCAGCTGTTATTAATGTGTGTGTTTAAACTAGGCACATACACTCATGTGTAACTCGCTCTCACACAGACACAAGTGTGTATGGGAGAGTGTGTATGTATTAAGGGGGTGTGAGAGGCTTTTAGCAAGATCAACAGGCAAAGCAGGTAAACGGGCTCAACGGTGGCTATCACCTGTGGAGGATGCTATAGCTTTACCTCGCGCACAGTGCACGCTCTCTCACACACACACACACACACACACACACACACACACACACACACACACACACACACACACACACACACACACACACACACACACACACACACACACACACACACACACACACACACACACACGGCTGTACAAACACTGTTTGTTGACTTGAAGGGAGACACAGGAGATGGGGGGGGGAGGAAGGTTGATGTGGAAGAGGACTGTCACATATAGAGACGATAGTGGCCGAGATTGTAATTTGGAAAGGCTAGAGGGTTAAATCAATATATTGAGTGTTGTTTTTTTATTATGGTACAAAAAATAAACACATGCAAGGGCCACTGCTACCAATATCTACATACACTGGCCACACCTATAGTCATATCTATATTCACTACCGTATAAAGCAAAAGATAACGGAAAAATGCCACAGCTTCCTAATTCAGCCTCACCATTGTGTTCGCCTGAGAAAATATAGAATGATTGACAAGCCAGGAGACAATGGACAATTTTTCACACCCTGGGTGAGTAGTCAGATTGAAAAATAGCCCTGCTATAACAAACGCACTGGTGTAGGCAAGTACCTACGTGCACCAGTTTCTGAATAATACAATCCAGAATGTCCAGTTGTATGACATCCATGTGTTTTTAGTCACATGAAACACAAAATGCACACACATATATATATATATATATATGTGGGCAGGATTTCACATCACTTTATCCCCTGTTGCTATGATTGCAAAGTAAATGGCAGAATTATGCAGCACAAGTTACAATCACCTTGACATCGGCTCTTGCATGTTCTTGATTGGCCGTCGTTCCTGCATTGTGCCGAGTCAGCCCCCCCACAGTGTTGAAATTCTTATGAAATAAATGATCACATGAGTTCGGATGGCGACTGTTGTTCTAAATATAGCCACAAGGCACAACAAGCACACTAAGTCTCATCGACAACTAAGCAACTCTGAATGTGACCTCTGGCTCCATCAGGAAACCAGAGACATGTGTGCCTTCAGGCCGTCTTACAATGTTGTGGGTGTGTGTGAACAACACACACAAAAATGCACACACAGATAAGTCAACGATCGTAAACTGTGATAATAATACCAATGATATTGTTTTAGAAATATTTTTGAACCGCTCCAATTCCTGGGCCCTTTGCAAATACAGTTTTGAAAGGACCCACTCCGATCACATTGTACATCTACAAAATCTGTTCAACTCTACCTGTGCAAGACTTACACTGATGATGCATGCAACAACCAGACTTATTACATTCCCAGCTAAAGCCACCTCAACTAGTCTCATACACTATGGCCAGAGAAGAAGTTGGTTTATCAAGCTTCATAACCTCAAGTTGTTCTGATCAACTGTTCAATCATCATCGCTTGTTGGATATGGACCCCGGTGGAAAATTTGAAATTTACCCATTGTATTTAAATTGTATGGGGGAGGTGTTGATTCAAGTGTATGATTATTTTTGGAAGATGTAGTGTGTGATGCTTTAGAACTATATTTCACTATAGTGACTGCTGTTTTTTTATATATAGCCTACACTCACTGGTATTAAAAGCAGTGGACAAAAATAACAGACACCTAGTGTCCATACAGTCGAACACAAAGTCAGCAAAAAAATACCGTATCCAAAACTAAACCACAAAGTTAAAAAAAACAAACTCTCTGAAAATCGTTTTGACAAAAACTCAACATTATAACCTTAGTGAATTTAGGATTTACTGCTAAACTGTTGTATTAGACTGCATTATTTGTAGCTAGCTGTACCTAATAAACTGAGTGTGTATCTTCCATCTGTACTCACCTGTCAGTTACGTCATAAAATGGTGGACAGGTGCAGGAGCAGGTGCTTGGTCCGCGGCGGCTTCTGATTGGTTCACGTGACCTGTAATTAGACAGAAATGTAAAAAGGCATATTCACCATGCCTTAGTAACGCGTATGGTAAAGGAGTTTAATTATTTAAATTAAAAAACATATTTACATTATATATTTCTCAAGTCAGTCTGTCCCCACACCGCAAGAAACGTAGACAAACTGACGTTGGCAAAACAAACGACATTAACCGGTCAACGCCGGTATATATAAACAAGCTCACCTTTTCTGTGACGGAAAGTGGTATTTCATTTTTTCACCTCAACTTTCAAAAAAGTCTCTTTTTTTGTTTTGAATCAACTAGATGACCTCACTTGGCTTTGGACTCCACGGTTTTTTTGTTTTTTTTGAAGAATTCGTCGAATCGACTCGAGCCTGAACAGGCGCAGGTGTGGACCGAACCATTCGAGTCCTTACGGGGGGGGGGGGGGGGGGGGGGGGGGGGGGGGGGGGCCGGGCAGCGGGTTGAAGAAGCATCGCTCAAGCGCTGTTTTCAGACGTGAACTGTCTAGAAATTGCGTCCGGATATTTTCCAGAGTTTTGTTGCCGTTCACACATGAAGAGCGCTGCGTGACAGTGTCCGGGTCCGACCACGCTCCGTGGGTCAGACGCGTCCACAAGAGCAGGGAAAGTTCCGGAACATTCAGGCGGTGGGTGGAGCCTGAATGTCCCGGAAGCGCGAATCTGGACCCGTGAATCGTCCGGAGATTCCTGCTGTAGGCGTTTTTCTGGAAACGTTACTGGTGGTCTGTCAGGAAATGTTCAAGAAAATGGCTTGAAAGGACTTTATTGAAATAACAGCGGGTCGTTAATCACTAACTCTGTATAAGCAACACAACAGAGTTCGACAAGAAATTATTTGCGTTACATTTCTTTCAAAATTTGCCCCATTAATTTGTTTAATAAATGTCCCTTCATTTGACTTAATTGGAATTTCAGAAAGAAGATTCCCCTGAAATTAAAAGCCTCAAATATACATAATACAGCGTTTTGTAATCTCACTTTCACAGTCAGCAGTTCACAAAAGGGTGACTGATCTAATACAGTGAACCAAAGGAAACACACAGAGTCCACAACAGATAAGAGGAGCTGTGTTTAAGCAGCCATTAGCGAGTGTTTGAGTTAAAGAAGCCATTTAGTAAAGCAGTGCGTCATGTGGTATTTGCTCCTGACAGCTTAAAGGCTGGCTAGTTAAACAAGCACGGGAGGAAGGGTCAATATTTTCACAGGCAAGTTGGAGACACAGGGTCTGAGATTGGCTGATTGCCGTTTCCCACCTTCCTCCCACTTCCAACCCATGCTCACTGGATCGGGGCCACAAGACATGATGGACAACAGAAATGACCACAGGTTAAAACTATCATCTAATACTTTGCAATTATTACACATTGAATTTTGTTAAGCATTAATGTTTTATCTATTTACTTTCACCTAAATGTTTGTACACAATGAAAGCTACTAGAAACCACAGTCAAACAGCTTCCGTGAACATACTTGGCCAGTAAAGCTCATAAAATGTAAAAAAACATATTTACAACATGACCAGAGTCAATATACAAATCAGGTTATCCCAGTATCGTTGTAACACCTTGTAAAATATCCCATATGAGAAGCAGATGAAGTCTAATGACAGGTGGTATTGAAGGGAAAAAAAACACATTGGGTCATTAATAATCTGACATTATAGGCTCCCAGATTTTTGCCAATTGCACATTCCCATTATCACCGAATTCAATTTTGAAGAGACGTTAATGACAGATCATGGTGGAGGCAGAACAGCAGTAAAGCAAATCCGTGACCTCATCATCGGGGTTGTCCAGGCGTTCACTGTGAAATGATACCAATGAGGCATCAGTGCATTTGGGTAGTACACGCTGTCTAAAGTCTGCGGCAGCATTAAACCTCCATAAATGATTTTGTGACCGTCACAACTTATTTTGCATTATGGTGTCATTTTAGGTGTGTAAAATATTCCTTCTTTTTGTTCGATTTAATGATAACAAATACACATCAGATTTAGCCTCAATAATATACAAGCTCAAATCTTGAAGATTTGATTCCTCGTTGATCCACATTTAGAGATATTGAAGGTTTTCTTAAGGTGTTTAGTTCCACCTGCTGTTCACATTGTACACTACACGTTTTCTGCCCCTGCTAAATGAGTATGGAAATCATTTATGCCAACCAGATACACAAATATGAATGTCTTAAAACTGCCTGCGTACGTGCGTGCATGCGTGTAACACCAGGAGACATGGATGAAAGGCTCGGCCCTGCTGTGAAGATTTTTATCAGTCAGAATCAGCACTTAGTATTAGGACACAAATTCAAAGGCAGATGCCTGCTGCTCTGACGTGGTTCTCCCAGAGGTTGATGCTGCAATAATCTGTCATTCAAAATGAGTTTTCTAACACCAGCATCATCAAAACCTCTGAAATGCATTGGTTGGAGTTCATAAGCCGACAGATTCGCAGTTGTAGCAGTGGCAACAACAGCAATACTTTATTCATGGCTATTAAAAAATTTAGGATGAATTGACACAAAACCTCATAGTTTGCTAAAAGAAAATATATTGTTTCTTTTATGTCCCAGGCTTTAATCTCTAATCGCTTCTGTCTTCATGGATAAATAAAAGATTACGACCAGATTTGGTGTTGAAATAAATTTATTGCCACCAAAAAGAGCAGTGTGCTACACATCTTAGGAGTTGATTTGATAAACAGAAGCAAAAAGCTTCAAAATACTTATTTATGGGGATGAGAGATTGATTTAAGCAAAAACCTACTAAAAAGCTCTATATTTACAGCTGAAGCTATACATAATGGAATTCCTCTATTTTTCATAATCAGCCTTATGTTCAGCGTTACATAAAATATATGAAGAAGCCTTAAAAAAGTAAGCAGTGACATTGATAGGTAAGAAATATCAAAAAGTAAATTTGTATTGTTCTAAAGCTCATACATTCTAATCTTTGGGCAGCAGTAAAAGGGAGAAAATGGATTAAATAATACTAAAAAATTAACTTGATCACATAATATTCATATTGGGCTATTCAATGTCCATGTCTTTAAGAAGTAATAATTCTAACCTGCAACGGGTGAAGGAAAAGAGAAAAAAAAATCCAGCATATTCTGCATTGTTAAATCAATGACTTGTTGGCTATGATTAAATTATAATAACACCATAATTAATCACAATATCAGATACAATAGAAACATTCTCTGACTCTTAAAAGATGCATAGTATCACATGCAGGTCCCTCCACTGTTCCAATAGTAACCTCTTGCATGTTTTAAGAAGAAAAAAAAACCCTCATACGCACAGCAACTTAAGGCTTTCTGCGCCTGGAAGACAGAAAAAAAAAAAAGTATCAGTAACAGTAATCGTACATCAAAAGTAACAGCTGTAATGTTGTCATTTATATGATATGGTATTTATTAATTTGCTCACTTTTGATAGTCATAGCTTGAACTTGCCACTGGAGGCTGATGGGAGGAAAAGGTTGAAAGGGGTTGAGATAAATCAGGGTAACACACATACATACCCACCAAAGTATCTTATTCATATTAAATAAGAAAAATGGCTAATTGCTTTAATTAATGATACCTAAAGAGATATAGATGATAATAACAATGATGATAATAAAATCTTACTCTGTTTTCGATCTCGTCCATTTGAACTGGTCCTTCTGCAGAGCCTGATCGCCTTTTTCGACTGAATCAAAAAATAATTTTGTCAGTTCTCTGGACAAAACATATATAGTGGTAAACTAAATTGAACTTTATTTGACCAATTTGACTAAAAACAGTTAATTAGTCTAACAAGGTTAGTTTGATCAACAACACACAAAACAAAATTGTGTTTGCCTTTTTTAACTGCATCCCTATCCACTTATTTTTATGAACATTAAAAGAAAAACTAGTCAGCCCTGCTAAAAGCCCATAAACTGCCTCTTTGGCAGTATTGTCAACTTGGAAATGTTTTTTTCCCCAACTCTTAATTTTTATGTTTCCAACATTTTCCTGCAAAAACTCCTCCTGTTATTAATGTGGAAATTGAAAGTTCTTACTGCAGGGTTTCAATGTATGTGATACTGAAATTCAGAGAAATATAAATTTGACTTTTAATTTTATTTTTAAGGATATAGTTGAGGCAGCCAAATACACGGTATTAAAACATTTGGCCAGACTTTAGTTGAAGTGTTAAGGACTGATCCGTTACCTTATGAGAGATAATGTCACAAGGTCACAATAAAGAAGAAACACAACCTGTAGAACATGGGAAAATACTGTACCTTGGTGCTGTTTGGTACTCTTGTTTTAGTGTCTCAATGTCAGTAAACTGCACCGCTTGTCCTCCACCCCTAGTCTTAAAAACATTACCCTGAGGATGTAAAAGAGAAACTCTCACAAATGTCCGAGGGAGAACACAGGAAGATTCAGTGCAGTAAAAAAGGCAGCAGGGTCCCATTATCATATAAAATAAGACCCCAGTGTTAAATCAAACAGAACATGATTATTGTCAGAGTGAAATTCATGCAAGATATAAGATAATCAGAAGTCTCAAATTAAGCAATTATGTCATTTTACCTTGATCAGTTTGGTCTCGATCTCCCCATCAGAGGCAAGCTCTTGATGTCTGAGCACATACTTGTGGCATTTAGACAGAGCTTTCTCGCTGGGGGTCGATACTTTGATTGCATTGGGTATGATTGGCTGCATTACAGTGTCTAGGTCCAAATTAGAAGACGGTTTGTGGTCTACCCATTTCTCCCCACCCGCAGAGTGTGAGCGCCTGTGCATTGGATGAACTGGAGGGGCCGTCTGGTGATCCCAGTGAGAAAGACAAACCAGAAAGTTATTCACATTTGACACCAGCAGTGATCGTTTAGCGTTTGTTGAGTTGGGAGAGAAGGTTGATCAGAGGGCACTAGCTCGTGCTGAAAATAAACGTATTGCTGGAAGACAGAGGGATGGAATCTGTTTAGAATTACATTTTACAATGTGGGGGTGGGAGGATCCCCAAAGATACTGTAGCCCTTCAAGTAGACTCAATTTGCAATCCAAATAAACAATATTAACATCTTCCAGCAATACATTTATTTCAAACTACCACTGCAATGAAAACAGCTCAGTGGAGTAGATAGGAGTAAGCATGCACAAAAGTTGAGAGGAAGTAAAAGGGTCTAGAAATGCAAAATTACATATAGAAAAGGATGAAGACTGTTTGTTAGACGGTGGGCAAGATGTACAGGAAGCTCAAGCACTGATGACTAACACAGCATTTACATCCCTGTCGTAAAATCACGACTTATACATACTGCTACTATGGTATAGTCTTAAGGAATGGCTAACTCCTATAACAGAAGGGACATTTTAAAATAACTGAACACAAGATTGCAAACGGTAAAATGTTTTGTTCAAATACTTTGAGGTCTGACACCAATAACTCGCTTTCAAATCATTGTTTTCCCTGTCTCCAATTCTGTGTCAATTTACTGATCACGTAAATAATGGGCTCAGCAACGACTGGAACATCTCTGGGTGAAACACCCATTGGATGGGTATTCGAAAAGTCATTAAATTATACAAAGACGTGAAATAAAATAGCTTATGACATACTCAAAACCAGAACAAAGGGAGAACGCATTACCACCAGGTAAAAACATGCAAGGTGCTTTGTGATTGGATAATATGGTAAGAACAGAAGAACCATGCAAAGCCAAAGACTTAAAAAATGATAGTTCTGTGTGGAACTGCTTCAAAAAATAAAATAAAGATAAGATGTAGTGCCAACTCTGCCACTAAAGCCAGAATATCACAAGTCTAGCACAACAAACAAAAAGAGTTGCTGAGTGGTCAAAAAGTTCCAATCGAAGATGGAATTGTATTTTTGCTTGAAATGTCAAACAAAACACTTCACACACACTAACTAGCCCTAACATTGCAGTTGTATGTTATGAGTCTAGAAATGTTTTTGGTTCAGTGATGTTGTTTATTTTTAATTAAAATTAGGATAACTGTCAGTCTCTCAAAGTGTGAAATGCTGCACTGCTGTTTTGTGGTACAGGTTTTTGTGTTGTTTGTTTTAGTGGTAAATCAGTTTGTTATTTCAGCTGTTGCTACTGAAAATCGATGATACGTTACAAGGAAAAGGCAATTCTAGAGAGCAGTTGGCAACAAGCAACAGAAAGAACTACAAACACAACATAACTCCTAATAGGGCTGAAGAGGCAAGTCAAGAGGATCTACAAGGACGAGTCTGCTTTATATTCTAAAAGGACAAACACTAGATGAACTACACGGATGCAGCGTTTTCTAATTGATGCATTTCTAAACAAGCAGATGTCTACTGGTAACATTCCAAGTGAAGTTCTACACCAAGGCAACACTTAAACCACAGGCCTGCAGAGAGAAGCGCAACATATTCTTCATGACGTCTAGATTCTAACACACACTAACCCTTGTGCCTGCTTCTAGGTCTAGCCCATAGACAAGAGTCGTAGCTGGGGCCTCAGTGCTCGGGGCCCAGCGCTGGCCTCTCTTGCGGCCCACGCTGCTGGTGCTGTGGAACGGGGCGGGAGTCCGGCTCCTGGACTGGGGAGTCCCAGGGTGCCTAGTCTTGCCGCTCGAGTCTACAGGGTACCTCTGCTCCCAATCTGAGATGGAGGAGGCCACTGAAGGGTAAGCTGAAGAGGAGGTAGAGGAGGTGCTGGAGGAAGAGGTGGGGTAAGGGTCCTGAACTGCCCTAACATTGGCTCGATTTGGGTGGAAAGGAGTTTGGCTCAAGTCCTGAAAGTGACGAGGAAACGGGGCCAAGCATTGTGGATGTTAGCAGTGGCTCCAGACTGACAAAGAAATAACAGGGTGACGTGTAGAAATCTTCAGGTTTAAGATTATAATAATAATAATTAGCAGCATGCAACATTTAAAAGTTTCATGAGAGAGTGTCCAGGTGTGTACCAATGGAACAGGCAGTGTTACAGAGTAAACGACTCACAGGAAGTGGTGATGGCGACGCAGACCGCTTCTGGCCGATGTTTCGGTCTCTCTCTCTTGAGGGCCTCTCCGGACGCTCCGTCGGACAACCACCGCCACTGCCGTTGCTGCTCTCCGTCACAATGGCCTTAAGCTGCTTCAACTTCTCATCCTTTACCCACAACTTGTTCTGCATCTCCAGCTGCTTGGCGTTCACTCGTCTCTCCTGATGAGAAAACAACAGCAGGAAACAATTGAAGGAACAGTCTCGTTATTCAATCTGATATGACAAGAATATGAGACATTGCACTCCAACACATTTCTCATTTCTTAGTTAAGTAAGTAGATTATTATCACATTCTTGTCTTAAAGATGGAAAACACATTTTACCTTATATGCTTGACAAGCAAAATATAGTAAGATTAGTAAAAATCAACAAAATCTGGTATTTTTTTCTCTTTCAAAGTTGAATTTGACCAAAATCTCAAATTATTTCCAGTCCCATTTTGTTAGGAGTGTGTGGGTGTATCACTGGGCCTCTCGTGTTGGGACTGCGCCTTCAAGTGTCATAAGCCAGGAGTCACTGAGCCGTAACTCACTGACGAAAAGCTGTATTTATACTTCACATTGAGCTCCAGAACACCTAAATACAACTTTTCCACATTGGAAAAAAACATTCTCAGCTGAGTATTAAATGAAGCATACGTTTTCCTCGCTGGTTGGCATGAAGGTGACTTTACAGTGCACCATAAAGAAAGTGTATGTTCTGCCGAATCACACTATGAATAACAATTGATATTGACGGAATGAGCTCAGAACTGTCAAAAACATAAAACTATGTCCAGGCATTTCTTTGTGTAGGGACAAAATGGAAGGGCTACTGACAATAATACCACTTACACACTCCTTCTCCCACTTGAGTTTGGTGTCCGTCACCATGCCCTGCATGCGCTGCTCCATGCGCCTCCTCTCTGAAAGCTCTCTCTGTAGCCTTTGCTCCCGGGTCTCCAGCTCCTGCTGAAGTGAGCGTTTGTCCTGCTCATACATGCCCGTTGTCTTTTGCAGGATATCGATCTGAAGAGGGGGACCAGTATTGTTAGTTGTTAAAAATGTTACACACCAAACTGTTTTTCAAGTCAGGGGACACAACTACACACCTTGTATTCCAGCGTTTTGGATTTTTTCTCTAGTCGTTCCAGCTCTGTCCTCTGGCCGATGATAACTTTCTCTTTCTCACCCAGTTTGCTTTGTTGATCATGCAGGAAAGTCTCCTTTGCGTTGAGCTGACTGTCAAACTGCTGCAGCATGGATTTCAGTGTATAGGCTGTTGGAGACAGCACATTAATGCGAGCGGTCAACCACTTACGTGGCTTGAAACGTTTCAACCTCCACTTAAAAAAGTTATGTCACACTTTCATGCAGATGACAAAAAACGCTCTCAGTGGCCAGAAAATAATTCTTGACTGACTTAGAAAAACTACAGATGCATGATTGTACTGAATAAATTAATTCATCCATTCATTCCCTAAAATCAGCACTGGAGCAGGGTGTCTGGTGTAGACAACAGGCCTGTACCGGTTTTGTTGAACTCCTCCGTCATCATCTGACGAATGCGCTGCCTCTTTTCCAGGACTTCGATCAGGCGGGGAAGCGTCTGATCATCAGCTGGGTCCACCACCTCACAGGGAGGCAGGGCTGGAAGGCTCTCGATGAGCTGATTCAGCAGAACTGGATCATTTACTGTGCAAATAAGAAAAGGAAAAGTTTGTTTGTAATTAGTAACGTACAGTGGTGAAAAGAGCTTCATTTCAGTAATGTAGTTTATGTAAGCATAAAGCATGACAAAGAGCTAGTAGGGCAGACTTTGGGGCAATGTACCGGAAGCACTGGGACCACCTTGCTCATCCAGGCGACGTGGAAATTCATTTCTGAAGGCCTGGTTCCTGTGTCTGCGTCCTGCAGGCAGGAAGCAGATTGGCCGGTCAACCGGTCGCGCCACCTCCACCTCCTGGGTCATCTCTGCAAAACGCATCACCAGCTGCAGCACGAAACAAGGGAATACAATTACAAATACTCTCCCCATTTACTTAAGGCAAAGAGCATTGTTCCAAATTAAATGGTGATGTTCTGAAACCAAACTAAGGAAACCTGCATACTTCAGGCACATTGCAGAGTAAAAACAACAAATGTGTATATTTAACAATCTCGTCAAATTTTCATTGTAGTTTGATGGCGACAATGATGATGTTCTTCTGGGAAAGCAAGTGAGATGAAAGATGTCTTGCCATAGTTTCTTCATAGTCATCTGCGTTTGGGTTGACACACACAATCATCCTGACTTTTCCTTCACCGTCGAAGTAGTTTTTAAACAGGTGTGTAACTTTGGAGTCTCTGTATGGCACCATCTACAAAAAAAATAAAGGCTCTGTGTAATTGCATCAACTGTAAAATGACCAACCACAAGAATAATATCACACTAAACGGAAGGAAAACAAGAGCAACTGGAGGGGCCGTCTGGGGGAAAAAAATAATAACAATGACACACTGATAAAACACCAACCTTATTTGTTCCACACATTTGGTTTTCACGCAGGACCTCCATACACGTGCGCAGTGTCATCAAAGACTGGTTGATATTACCTGTAAATGATTCATCAGAGACCTTTAGTGTCTGAACAAGGCAGGTACGGGGAAAATGCCTCCGGTTAACTTTAGAGACGAGCCCACGGTGAGGACTGAACTGACCTGCTTCACGGAGACGGCTTCCCTCTGCTTTAGTTCTGCTGGTGCGTTCACTGCCTGCCAGGTCAACCAGACACAGCTGGCTCACATTGACCTGGTTCTTGTCCTAGGTTTCAACAACACACTGTTAGCATCACCCAAAGATCGCCTGAATCCTTTATGACTCATAAAGGAGATTAACATATTTCGTCCGTTGTTTCAACCCTATAGAAAGTCAGAAAGGAGTCGCTGGCTTCTTTAAATAAAAATTTATCATAAAAACAAATTACACATTTTAACATTCAAAAAAATTTAAACATTTTGTCAATATGTAACTTTGGAGCTGCTAGTTACCTGCAGAATGTGGTCCCCATCAGCATCAAGTGGTGCTTGGGCTAACTTTACTGTGAACACACTATGGGAGCGGCTGGATTCACGGTTGAGTTGAGTGTTGGCGATCCTCCTTTTCTTTTGCCCTGAAGACGGCAGATCATGAATCAACTTGTGACATTAACAACGGCACTATCAGTGGAGGTCAAAAAAACTAACAATATATTGTTTTGAGCAATTCTTCCTGATGATTTGATTGGTAAAAGGAGCAGAACAATGCTGATGGCCAGGTCTTCACGGCCTCCTGAATATGCAAAGCACTTCATAATAACTATATTTCTTTTGAAGAAACAACAGTTAAGATTTTTGACAGTTTGAAATATGTGGAAAGCCTCAGTGCCAAACAAGTTGGCCTGGAATGTTACGCAAACACACGTAACTCAAAATACGTAAAACACACCAACTTTAGGGGGGGAAGTTATAATCACTCACCCTTCCAAAAGACTTCAAAAGCCTCCTCTGTAGATTTTACCTCCACTTCTGTGCAGCCAGCCACATACATGTTGTGATTCTGATCTTCACGCAGAATCTTGGATTGAGGTGGTCTGAAACAAGTTCACGAAAATGAATCATCATACACCAACAACGTACTGCAATGATGTGTCGCTTTAGTAAGAGAAGCAGCCAAATCTAAAATGGCAAATACTTGATGTTAGTGTCAACAACAAAAATGAGATACAATCTAGAGACACATGGAAAAACACATTCAGGGGTACATACACATGCACACATTGGTTTACGCACAAGCTTAAGCCAATCATGGATGTTCCGTGTCTCCACACTAACGGTAAGAGCAGCGAGCCAATATTTGACGACGACAGCCACCACAGTGACACAATGGCAGAAAGCTTCACATATGCAATTTACAATGCTTTGGATTAATGGGATGGAAATAAACTGTTGACCTACGCGACATGTCAGCTACAGCCAAGTTACGACAACGAGTTAACAAAGTACTGTGTGATGTTCTTTTACTGGCCACATACATGAACTCATTGTTCCGCACAGGCGTGCCTCCGCCGAGCCACCTAATAAAAACAGGATTTTTTTTTAAGTGCAGCTTGTAAACAAAGAACTGTAAAAGCAAAAAGATTCCACGTCTCAATGAACTTATTCAGCAAATACATTGATCACAGTCAGGGTGGTTGTAAAATCGCCACGCGTGGTTGCACAAATTCGACAAAACTGTTTGTAGTGCACATTAGATGGGTGTTACTGTCAATTTGTTGACAGAGAAAAAAACGCCACAAATAACCCGACTACAAATTCGATATTTACAGACGACCCTTTAAGGCGACAGTGTTTTCCGGCCTCTTACTTTGGTCTGATTGGGTCATATGGAGCATCTTCCAGGAGATCGTAGATGTAGTTGTTGTAGATCTCAATGTAGGAGACAAAAACACTGAAACAACAGTCTTCATCCACGTTCTCAGATTTACACGCCTCCTCTGAGCTGATCATATCTGCAAACTCTGGGTCAGCCCTCTGCCTAGTAAATGAAGAAAATAACACGATAAACAGCAGTCGACGTGACTTCTAAATTCAGTTCCCTCCAGTTGTATTAGTTCTCATTATCACCATTAGTCAGTATACAAAGTGTCATGAAATGACTGAATGCTACCTGGAGGAAGGTGTTTTGGGCACCGACTGCTGACTGTCTCGCTTCTGTCTCTCCAGGAGAGCATCAACTTGATTCTGAATCTCCATCCCATTTTTTTCATCTGGTTTAAACACCTGTTTAAGGATTCAAAACAATTTAAGTAAATGTCCCGACCCCCTTTAGGGAACAACAACACCAAAAAAATGAACCAATGAAAGACGTACAAATCTTTTGGCCTGAAAGGGGCCGATGCTGTTGAAGAGCATGTCTAGAGAACGAGGGAGGAGTCCACCTTCTCCCGGCGAGCCCGTCATAGTGAAGGTCTTGCCACTTCCAGTGACACCGTACGTGAACAATAGACCTATGAAAACAATGTCACAATCACATAACCATAGAAAGAATTAGGTGATGTTTTATACATATGATGATAAAATAAAACAAGTGTGATTATGTTTTATCGGACCAACGGTCTTAAAGATAAAATAAAACTGAGAAAAGCAGTTCCTCTTATTTTTATGAGAGTTGGGATTTTGGAATTTGCAAATGTTCAACATATTTGCTTGATAAACATAAATGATTAATCAATTTGAAATGCTGCTGATCAACTAATCCTTTCATCACTTGAGAGGATAAATAGTCAGATTATGGGATTTTGCGCAACATACATTTCGTGCCTCAAAGAAAAAAAACCTTGTCACAAACTCACCATTCTTGCAGTGAATGAGATCCTCTACTAGAGGCTTGGCAACGTCCTCAAACAGCTCCATTTGGGTGGTATTAATACCAAATACTTTTTTAAAGGAGTACTGTGTCTACAGAATGAACAGAGAAAGATCAATCAGCACAAACAAAGCGGCAGTCATCAGAAAAAGGAGAATATGAGCCAGATAAGGTTGGGCAACCATCCACAAATTCCCCAGCAGTATACAACATTTCTTATTGTTTCAAAAACATTTAACATTATAGAACTTCGAGGGAGACGCCAATCACTGTTAATGGTTTCCCACCACAATTTCAACTGTGATTTTTTCGATCTTACATTATAATAACGTTTGTATGGGTTAGGGTTTCTTATATTGATTTGTATATTTTTGTGAGGGTCACAACAGTGCTTGTATGAAAAGTGCTATACAAACAAAGTGTATTACTATTATCATAATTATTATTATGACAGAAATGTGACACATGTTCCAGTTTTATTCTCTGGTCATCAGATATGGAATAGCAATGTTAACAATTATAAAACTTGAGTGTAAATAACAACATCCTTGTGCTCATCACCTGTTATTTCTTCCGTATGAGGAGACCCGTCATGCGTCTCTTATGACAGGTTATTTATTTGACAACTTACATTACATTGCTCACAAAACCTTTTCAAGTCACCGTTATTTTCAAATACCCCAGGATACTGTGTCACCTTGTTACTGCCCAACCCTATCAACAACACACTTACCTCTTTGTATTCTCCATTGCGGTTGGCTTTCAGACCATCAGGCGCATGTAGCTGAATGGTGGAGCTACTTATCATCTCAACACAACATTCCTCATCTTCTGTTCCAAGTGGTCGTATACGACAGTATACCTTGAAACAGAGCGGTAAATGTACTTTAAATATAGGTCCAGGACTTTTGTACAGCTCAGGTTTTATATTTGGATTTGAAGTCTGTCCATAAGCCATCAAGTAGAGAGAGACATCGCGGCTGAAAGAAACACTTTCAAAATAACAAAGTGTTTGTGTGTCTTAACAAAACAGCATATTTTCTTTAAAAAAAATTGTTTAACTTTGAATCTGGAAACAAGCTTCCCCTTTATCACGACTGTGGTGCAATAGTGTTTCAGTTTGAGGACTAACAAAGTAAGCAGTGTTCACTTACTCCAACAGGATCTTTCTCAGTGTTGGAAGCCTTCTTAGGACCTGGCCTCCGAGGAGTCTTGCTTTTACTGTAAGTGATGAAGAAACACATAATCAATGTCAAACACACAAAAATGGCTACATTAAACTTTTTTGTTTTGGTGATTATCAATCCAGAAAATACATTTTCACTTCATGGCCAAAGGAATGGTGTGAGTGTGACATACGCCAGATTCATCCTCAAGGTTTTGGATGGAGTTGAGGTAAGTCGGTCAAGCTCTTCCACAAGAAACTATTGTTTTAAATATCCTGTCTTTAACCAGAACAGAAGATTGGAATGGTGGGGCGAAAGCTAGATCTTGAAAACAAGATTACACCAGAAGTATACATATGTACAAAGGGATGCAATACATTTGGATTCATACTTTCATATTCTATGAAATATGCCTTATCCACTCTGTCACATAACTGTTAAGTCTCCGTCCTCCACTCAAAAATGTGTATATGTAATTGTTACTTTTCTTTGTTAGTTTGACAGTTTATGCTCCCTAAAATATGGAAAGTTTCTGAGTTGTGTGTTCTTGTAAACATCATTTGTGACGCAAGTAGTTTGAAACGCAGTCATGGTCTAATAGGGAATTTACACAAGTGTGATGTAGAAATTATAAGAGTGTATCAACAATCAGATCAGTGATGTAGGATTCAGTAGTTAAACTTTGGATTCAGAGATTTTGAATTTATCAATGAAGGATGAGACATGAGACCATTTATAAATCTCTAACCAGGTAACTGAACGCTTTAGAGGAAGTATTCCTTCAAAGTTGAGTATTTGTATACGTCTGTCTTCATGTCATCAGCTCACCTTGCTACTGACAAGCCACAGGTGCTGGTCAGAGGAACTGAACCTCACATGACATCCACCATGTGCAACTAGCTGCCGGTCGGGCTCGTGTACTTAGGTGGCCCTCTATTTGTAGAGACGGTTCATTTTACGAGAAAGAAAGTTCATCAAACAAACTACCAGCAGACACAAAGCGACAACAAAGAGAAACGTCGTCAGACAGACACCAAAACTACTAAAGCTCCGATCATAGCCTGGATGTACGACTGTGTAGAAGGGATGGGAGGCTTTACTGTGTTTGTATCCAGGGGCTCACTGTCTCATAACCCGCCCCTGGCAGAGCAGCGATGTTAAGTTAGTCGAAGTTGATGCCGAGCTCCCACACAACTAGCCTTGAATTAGCTAAACGGCGAGCTAAGCTAACGCTACGGAACTAATCCCCCTCTTCATTAATACAGACTAGCCATTATCTAGCGAACAACCACTAGCATGTTACGTTTCTTTCCTGGATAATCTAAAACACCGTGTAGTTGTAGCTGGTGGCCTGATATTCGATCTTAATAACACAGATGGTTAGTACTCACCCCGGTCTCTGCATTGTTGTTGTTTCACTCTCACAGAGCGACTCACCGCCTCTTCTCGATTTGAAAAATTCCCTCTTGTGAGACGTCGGTCAGACAGGCAGATATTTCAGCCAATCACAGCACAGAGAGAGCGCGCTACAGCGGAAGTCCCGCCTTCTCTATTTCCGCTTCTAATTCTTCTTTTTTTTATGGAGGGTTGTAACCTGCGTTATGGCGCACTAGCGCCACCTGAGTGTGGACCAGCGCGTTCAAAGCTTTTTTAAATGCTTTTAAAAAATGTGATTTCTGTTTCATCGGCGTTTGTTTGTTTGGTAGTCAGCAGGATTTCTCAAAAAACTAAAGAAGAAACGATAACATTTTGGAGTGGATCCAGTTTTTTTTTTTACCAACTTACAAGTAAATGAAGCCCTTCTTTCAAATAAATGACTAAACCGTTACAACTTCCTGCAACCCCACCAAGACCCAGAATGTATTCTGCGGATAGTTCCTGGCACTAATTGTTTCATTCTGACTCCTCTGATGATGCCAACACGGACTACATACCGTAGATGTTTACCATTTGATGCTTTACCTAGCCTTTTGTATCAAAATTTCCAGCCTTCTGATTTTGTTTTCTGGCACAGAATCTAGCAAGCATCCTTGAAAATACATAAAGATAATATGTCTTGATGTGTATGTATCAATAAATGAATTGTAAAGGTCTGTTTTTGTAGTTAATTGTTGCTGCATATTTTATTTTAAATATATTACAGTTAAAACAGGCACGTGCGCTTGTGTCTGTGTGTGTGTGTCCTCGATGTGTGTGTGTGTGTGTGTGTCTGTGTGTGCCGTGTAAGCTGATAACCTATAGTGAGGGTACAAACGATCCACACACTGTACTAAAATAGATGTTTAGAGATACACTGCTTTTTTTTTCTTCAGTTATAGTTTTGCTTCTACTTAAACAAACTAAAGCTTGAGCTGGTAACTTTGTAGAATACGTCTATGAAGCCAAACTTAAGTGATGATGATAATATTAATGATAATAAAAATAATAGAATAATATTAAAAATACACATAAATAACCACACATTAAAAGCAAAGCAAAAGCTGGATACATTTTTTTATTTAGAAATGATCTGATTTCCTTGAGATACATTTGTCATGGTCTTCTTAGGACACATTTGGCACTTAAAAAACAAAATCTAAATTCTCCACAAAAATCTAGTTGGGAATTTAAGTCATAATTACCCAACATGATTTTCCTCTTCACATATACTGTAGATTTGTAGATTTTACAATTTAAATCATGGCAAAATCTGAAAGTCAGTACACAAAGAAGTTCATGAATCACTCAGCAAAGCATGATGATTTAGGTTTATAAAAGCAACACACAGCTGAGAGATTTAAGTGGGCCTATTCTGTTGAGTTAAGTACAAGTAGCTTTAAGGTCGTTAAATATATGAATCACTGCCAATCTGTAGACACCAGCTCTGTCTATGATACTGTCGTGTGACTCAATGTGGGACTTTTGAGTATCTTCCTCTCTGTTTCTTATTTCATTGCTTTGAGGTAGAAGGTGACTTTTCCCTCGTAGGGTTCGTGGTAGCTTTGGTAGCCGATCTTGTCTCCGACCACTCTGCACTGGATCTTCGCGTGTTTCTCTCCGACCAGGCTGAACCGAACAGCCACCAACGGGTTGACATATGTAGGCTGAGGAAAAGAGGAAGGAGGTAATGCAAGACTGTTGGTCGGTTTGAGTTTTATTTGATTTGATGAAAAAAAAAAAAATATATATATATATATATATATATATATTTCTCTTGGACATTATGTGGATAAATGATTAGAAATATGCAGTTTGTAAATGTATCCAATGCAAATCAATTCAATAATATGCGCCTTGCAAGTCCTGTCAGTGGAATATTAAATTTATGGAAGCTGGATCCTGACACAGAGCCTCAAGGTTTCACAAAATTTCTGAAGATTATATAAAAATTGGAAAAATATTTCTAAAAACGGAGGCTGGGGCCCCTGCAGCAGTGGCCCTCTTTGCCCATTTTTTTCCAAGCTTGTGTGCAGCATGTAGTTGTTTTTTTACACAGATAGTCATGTTACAACACACAAAGTAACACACATCAATTGTAAGAACGTTGCCCAATTTGCCTGGCGTATAATGCAGCCATACTTTTACAGATGACAATGTGATGACAGTATCTTGATACAGATTCTCACTCTTTCATCATGTGGTTTTCTTGCTTACCTGTGCCAATTTTCCGTAATAAGGGAAGTAGGAAAGATCCATAACCCCCCTGTCAGGGAAGTACTCAATTTTTGCCACATTGCTTTGTCCTTCCTATAAACATACACACAAAAAATCATAATATTTACAGAGCCACTCAACTGATTTTACAGGTTGAAAAAAATGGTACCTGCAATAACTGTTGCATCAGGTCTAATGCTTCACTTGGAGACAGGATATTAATGATTGGCAGAGACGTGAAAAAAGGCATTATGGGATGATCCAGTGTTTTGAGCTTGACCTGTACTTGGACTAAAAATCTGCATGTCTCTTTCTGTTCTGTATCGATCAATGTCATTCTTTCTTTAATGTGTATTTCACAAGTCCTCCAACTTCCTAAATCACTGCAGTATATATAATATATGATTATATGTAAAACTTTAGACTCATTTTTCTTGAATACATGCTGTTCAAATAGGTATATGCAGATGTTGCTCACCAGTATCGTGCAGTTGACATATGGGGGAAGCTCAGTGTGATTAGTAGGCAAAAAGTCAATGATCTGAAAAGATAGAACAGAATATTTACCTTTAGTCGCGGTTATTGAATATGATTTCATTTTTGAATATTTTGCATCTAGTTTTTTATGTCTAGGTATTACTGCAGAGGTCAGAAGGATGTTCATGAATACAACATACCCTGTTCATCTTAATGACAACACAAGGCATGGTGCAGTTGTAGCCAAAGGTCGGGTCCTCCAATCCTGAGCAGGGTCCCAGCATGCTTTGCGTGAAGGGACATGCCCACTTTGTGTGATGAGGGGCAGAGAAGGTTTTCTGGATGAAGTACTTTCCCTTTGTGCAGTTATAGTTGTTACATTCAAGCTGCTTTGTGTCATTGTAGGCTGAAGGAAAAAGACAGAAAGATTAATGTCTTTAAAAATAAAATTCCCCATCTTAAATAATAGATAGTTGTCCAGCAAATTAATACTAACGCCCCAGGAACTTGTGAAGGATTTTGGACATCTTCGTCCAGCAGGCCTTGTCTGATGTGTTGTAGTTGATTTCAATATCCTCCTCTCCATAAGTGTCCGGCCACACCATCACCCCTGAACAAGTAAACAGAGAGCCGGTTAAGAGGCATCAAGCTTTGGTTTATAATTGTCTTTCCTCCTTGTTGTTGCTGTTGTTTGGTTTTACCTGGAGATTTTAGCCGGTCTTGGTAGTCGGGAGCGTACGGATCCAAGGTGTACATGAGCACATAGATGGCCAGAGAAAAGAGGCCGGTCATCACCACGTAGAATGCCACATAATACAGGCTGATGTACACTGTGAGGGAGAGAGAATGATGCAGTGTTTTTTTTTTTGCACGTTAATAGGGGTATGACCTCCCTTTCTGAAAGATAATAAAGCAAAATAAATACTGCACATCAAAATGAAGGAGGAAAAATACCTTCCTTTAAATAAAGTGCACACTAGCAAGGCAGTTAAAGTGAAACACCCTTGAAAGAGAGGAGAGATCTGAGTGGGGTATGTCTATATTTCCAGAGGTCAAGGTGTCCTCTGTCAGTATGAGCTGAATTTAATGTGCAAGACCAAACCAAACCAAACCAGAGCTTATCTCACGACACCAGGCTAATCTCTCCCTGTCCACATGCTGCAAACACACACGCTGCTGTGGTGATTTTAAAAGGACAGTTAAAGTCACACCGGGTGGTACATACAAGTACATCACGTGTGACTGAGTTCAGGTGTGTGTGTGTGTGTGTTTGTGTTTTTTTTATGTGTGTGTGTATTTGCCAATCTCAGTACAACACCCATATGCCCATATACAGTGGAGGGAGCTGGGATTTTGTATAGAAGTTATAAAGTATGAAGATATAACACTGCTATAGATTAATCAACCCAATTAAATATACATTAGTTCAAAATTCCTCCACATTGACCAAGTGTTGCTTCAGCAATAATATCCACTATTATAATATACGATAATATCATTTTTGACATTCTGCTGCAAATTGAGTACTTCTAAAACAGAGTTTTAGTAGGGAGTAGTAGATGTTGTGGAATATACTAATCTAAAATTATTGGTACCACTTCCTCCATTGCCCGTTATAGGTCGCTGTAATCCTTGGCAGTGATATTTATATATTTATGTGACTATGATGTAACATCCACTTGATTTGAGCTGAATTTTCGCTGTGCATGAATTTTCTTCAGGGCCAGTATGGACAGAAAAAAATGACCACAAAGATCTATAGAATATATAACACATTGGGGCATGTTGTATTAAGACAGACTTAAAAACAATACTCAAGGAATTTATCCTGTTAATTTAATTTTCACAGTTCCTCATTTTAAATATTTGAGACACATTGGATGTTGCAAAGGTCAATCTTAGTTGTTCCAAATTATATAAAAGTTTTTTTAATTTTTTTTTTAAGTTCAAGGGATTTTTCTTGACATTGTCTCGTTTATCGATTACACTTCATTCAACCGTCGCTAAGAAAACTACCGGTAAAGTATTTCTCAGTCATTTGTGGTGAGACAACTGATGCCCAAATGTTTGGAATAACACTAGTCACCAGCAATGAAACATTATGCAACATGGAAAAGACAAAAAGATCATATCAACGTGTGTGAAACAACAACACTGCACTGCTACCCTCTGTATATTTCCAATGTTCATTTAATGTGACACATTAGTGGATTATGAACCCATTGTTTAATTCCTACCCCATTTCTCTGGTGTCCTCCCCATAAATGTCCCATTGTCGGAGTTCCAGACAAAACGACCAAAGTCTTCACATCGCTGCCCACAGGTCCTCTTCTCCTTTAAGGTGGCCATGGTGAAGCTCTGCGCTGACCAGGTTCCACAGCAGACCTTTTCTTTCCTTTATTCAACTCTACCTTTCACTTCTCTTCTTCCTCCCCTCAGTCAAACACGTAACGTTTGTTCTATCCTCTCTCCCGTCCCTCCCCAAGGATCTTGAGGCCCTTTCAGGTGTGTGCTGTATGTCTCGTCCCCTGGCTCATTCTCTTTCACAGTATAAGCTAAAAGTCACTCCCTGGATGTCGCTCCAGAGTGTGATGTTTGTGTTATCTCGTGTTCACTATTTATAAGGCCACGATAAAGCAGGCATGCAGTGGGCAGGGAAGTTTGGTGGGCCAGCATAGAAACAGGTGAACTTCCGTCTTCACCAATGACGTCCTCTGCTCCGAGGTGAAACCTCAGGATCACCTTGAGGATCCAGGCAACGTATTTTAAAAAATATTATTACCTGTTAAATAGCCAATTGCATGCTTACATTATTACATTATTATCAGAGTTAGCTGATGTGCTGATAGTTTTGCAGGGTAGTTATTACACAAAGCTACTAACAAACCAAACAGAAAGAAAAATTAAAACCAATAGGCAATCTTGCCAACCGTGATGCTCTACTCAGAGCAGGTTTCGAGATCTTATAGAAAGGAATATGGTTTGAAACGGACAAAGTACGACCGGAAGAGTACAAGAGAACAATTCTGCAGAAGTATGACGTAACTGAACATTCTCTCAATAAGGCCATTGTGCCACTTTCTCCCCTGAACGTCACTGCATTCCTGTCATTACCAGCCCACTACACGCCACATCTATCATTTCTGTCCCTCTCTCCTCCTCACTTTCTTTTTCTGTCTCTCCTCTTCTGTCATGTCTTCGTTTCACTGTTCGTTCCCTGCTCTGCGTCTGCGGCAGGCCCATGGGTCAGCACAGGATAAAGCATTACAGATAAAGCCCTTCGTGGAAAGGTGATGAGTCAGGTATATCTGCATGTGTGTCTGCATGTGTGTAGGGGGAAAAGAAGGGACTCTAGGTTTAGTGATAGCTTCGCCGAGGGAAACACTGAGCGAGAAGATGGTCGTGTGTATGATGCACTCTGCTTCTAAATCATTGGAGGAAGAAGGAATCCATTTATCACCTACCTCTCTGCTATCTCCCCATCTCTTCACTCATTTCCAGCTATCCACATCTTCTTCTATATCCCTGTAGTACTTTTTCTCAGTAGCTTCAGCTGCATCTCACACATTTCTCCATCCCTCCTCCTCACTTTTCCACTGTGTCACCATGGATATTGGTGGCCTTACGACTTTGGTGGCCAACTCTGCCTACATGTCAGCCCGCGGGAGCTTCGATGGCACTGCCAACCCTGCATCCAACCGAGACGAGAAGTACCACTCCCGCCTGAAGCTGCCGCACATCGCAGTGTGTGAGGGTCTGCGGGAGACTTTAGACCTGGGCTTCCAGACGGTTTGCGTGGAGCAGCCCATCGGCAAACGTCTCTTCCAGGAGTTCCTGGACTCCAACAATGAGTATAAAGGTCCCTGCCGCCTGTGGAAGGACATTGAGGAGTACAACATGGCTGAGGACGAGGATCGTGTGAAGAAAGCAGGCAGGATCTTGTCCCGGTACATGGAGCCTAATGCCAAGTATTTCTGCCCCTTCCTGCCGGAAAACGGCATCACAAAGGTCAAAGAGAAACACCGGGGGGCTGGGGACCATCTTTTAAGTGAAACCATGGACAATGTGATGGACTTCCTCAAGGAAGTGCCTTACACTATCTTCCTGGAGAGTAAGTATCTGAAAAGGTTCCTGCAGTGGAAGTGGCTGGAGACGCAACCCATCGGAGAGGATTGGTTCTTGGACTTTCGTGTGCTGGGGAAAGGGGGTTTTGGGGAAGTGTCTGCATGTCAGACAAAGGCCACTGGGAAACTTTACGCCTGCAAAAGGCTCAACAAGAAGAGGCTGAACAAGAGAAGAGGCAACGAGGTAAGTTAGCAGAGCATGACAAATCCTTTCATGTGGGAAAGAGCGGAGGATTCTTCAGATGCAGATTATGGATTAAGCTGCACAACACTGTCATTTGGGGCTGTTGTGCTCCGCAGGGTGTGGAAATTTTAAAACGTGTTACGGTTTAGTTTGTCTGTTATGTTCAGTATCTTTGTAGTCGTCCCCTGTCAACAACAGTCAGTAAACTAGATGGAGCCTTGCAGACAACGTTAGGCCTTTGACTTATATGATTAGTGCCCTAGGCATTAGAACATTTTGATCTCCTTATAAAGTTACAATCCTGCCATGTTTATAAATGGAGCAGCTCTATGGATTTCCTAATATCCTGCTCAGTCCCCAAATCAGGACTAATGTGTCTGGAACTTCACTCGAGGGGAGTTTTAACAGTAATCATTTACTGCAGTTTTAATAAGTTTACTATGCCCTGTCAGATTAAAGAAAAATATACTTTCTGTACAACTCTCTTTACTCTGATATTGCTACACCATTGCTGTATCTCACATGCTTCAAAAGTTGTCGGTAGGGTAACCCTTGATAGCTCAGCCCAGTGTTTAGTTATGTTAATATAATTCTTTATTTCTGCTTTCCTCTACAATGCCCAGTTGTTACCATACCTTTTTAGTGTTTTCTTCTCCGGTACCAACATTTAAGTACCAGTGGGAACTGGTGATTATTTTATTACTGCCTTTTGTTGGGTCATGACTGTGATACTGTTGTGCAGTCATCGCTCGAGTTTCAGATATCAGAGCTTCCTGCACCATTACTTGTTTTTCATTGCACAAGTCAAAGTAACGAGGAATTCAAAAGAGAGAGTTAATTAAGAAGGAATGTAACTCTTGATCTTGTTTATTTAATAACCCAGAACATTTCAACACACAAATAAGTTTCCAATAAAGATGGTAGTAATATTTACTCATACTGCTGTGCCTGCCTGTCCCGTAGGGGGCGATGGTGGAGAAGAGGATTCTGGCTCGAGTTCACAGCAGGTTTATTGTTTCTTTGGCCTACGCCTTCCAGTCCAAAACAGAGCTGTGTCTGGTGATGACCATCATGAACGGAGGAGACCTGAGGTGAGATCTCATTCTCTCTCACTTGGCAACATCCTGACCACAGTAGTGAAGAAAATGGGCTCTGATTCCTGGTGCCTGGTTCCAACAAACCTTTTCTCCTTTTCAGATTGTTTTGAATGAGATAAGTTTCCTAAATTTCATGCTAATTTGTCGGATAAACTAATATTTACTGTATGTAGGCCTGCAAATAAGAGTTGTATTGGTTATTGATTTATCTGCTGCTTCAAATTGTTTGTTTTATTCACCAACACTTGATATGACAAGGAAAAGCATCAAAACCTAATATTATTCGAGAGGTTGGAAACAGCAAATCTTCTTGCTTGGAAATTGACTGAAATTAAATATGAATTATCATAAAAGTGATCGTCAGTGAAATGTCTGCCAAACGACTAATCAATTAATCTCTGCACACAGTAGCGTTCAACATGAGTGTACTGCATTTATTTCTTTAACAGGGGAATAAACTGTGTTTGTAAAAGAAATGTGTGTGCACCGTATGTGTTTCCACACATGACCCCGAGTCCTGTCTCATTTTGCCACTGTAGGTATCAATTGTATAACGTGGATGAAAACAACCCGGGGTTTGAAGAGCCGCGCTCCTGCTACTACGCCGCTCAGATCATCCAGGGCCTGGAGCACCTCCACCAGAAGAGGATCATCTACAGGGACCTCAAACCAGAGAACGTGCTGCTGGATAATCAAGGTCTGACAGTCGGGCACAGGAAAGAAAGAGGAAGTCTGAGAAGCTCACAAATCAGCGCGTTATATCTCATTTATTTATTTCAGATAGAAATCGAAGAGTAAAAAAGGCAAGTTGTGGTTTGACGGGGTGACTTTGTATTGAACAGAGCCAGTCTAACTGTTTCCCCCTGCTTTCACTCTTTGTGCTCCATATTTACCCTACAGAATGAATATACACTTTTCCTAAAATGTTGTACCATTCCTTTAAACTAATTCATTTTTAACATCCCCCCTCTGCCAACCTGCAACAGCACCAATTTTTTTTCTGTAATTGAATTGTAGCCTCTCACCTTGACTTCAGAATATGTTTCTTTCGTGACCTCATGAGGTCAAATTGCACACGCACACACACATGCTGGCCTTTATGAACACACTGAACCACCCACAGTACACATCCAACACAAGGACACCTTTGAGTTATCACACTACTGCACGTTAACGTCTCCGAGACGTAGTGTGCGGGTCAACATTCGTATCTGTGACGTGGGCAGCCCTTGACTTTGGCCCTGGTGTTTATTCTCACAGGTAATGTGCGTATCTCTGACCTTGGTCTGGCCGTAGAGCTCGCTGACGATCAGCTCAAAACCAAGGGTTACGCTGGGACTTCAGGTACAGTGGGGGGGAAGAAGAAGAAAAGAAGAAATATAATGACCAAAATCAATTTTACCTGGTGGCAGTTTTTCTTGCAGCTGTGAACACAATTTTAATTGAGCAACATTTCTGTCCTCAGACACTATTACATTATTTTAGTTTTTTTTTTGTGATTGTGTTATTTAAAAAAAACAAATGCAACATGGTATGAGAATAAAGTTATACCTGCATTTTTCACAGAAGTCGAGAAAATGCAGTGGTGAAATCCATAACTGGACCCTTTGATCTCAGGGCTTTTAGTTTTTAACAGATACAGTGCGCCGATCTGTTTCACTGTTGGAATTGGAAATTATCCCCAACTGAAAGGTCGTGACCTTTACGTTCTCACCTGCAGGTTTCATGGCTCCAGAGCTGCTGAAAGGAGAGGAATACGACTACTCTGTGGATTATTTCGCTCTGGGGGTCACTCTGTATGAGTTCCTGGCTGCCAAGGGGCCGTTCAGGACCCGAGGAGAGAGGGTAAATAGTCATTGTTGGTTGTTGTTGTTGTTGGTTCCCTTTGCTGCATTTCCTCAGTCCTGTCGTCTTTGAATGTCCCTCTCAGCTCAACATCACCTACCTGTGGCCTGATTCTGACACTGCTTTGAAATGTGGAGCCCTGATCCCTCATTGTATATATGCAGATGATTGTGTGCATGATTATTAAATTCTCCTGCATGTCCTGCAGATAAATAACAAATACAAGTTTACATTTCTGGTGCATTCACAGACCTGACAGAAAAAAGTTAGATTAATGTGACATGTACAGTTTTTTTTGTTGTTGAGACGTACAGATTCATCTCTGCTGGTCTTTGTTCTGCTCGAAGGTGGAGAACAAGGTGGTGAAGAAGCGGATCCTGAACGAACCAGTAATTTATCCGGAGAAGTTCAGTGAGAACGCTCGCTCCATCTGTGCGGGTCTGCTGTGCAAAGAGGTCGAGAAGAGGCTCGGCTTCAGGAACGGATCGTGTGACGACCTCAGGGCGCACCCCTTCTTCAACGAGATCAACTGGAGGAGACTGAACGCAGGTCAGTTTCAGACCAAGACAAATGTTACCAGTTAATGTACTGTACACACATCTGTCTCTTTAGATTTCACAGTTTTATCTACTTCCTGCTGTTGCTTTTGAATATACTACTTTTGTATTGATTTGTTTGCTGTTACTGGGTCTAACATATATTCAATCCTCAATAGTTTCTTTTGGCAGTTGTGAAAATTTTTAAGGGAACTGAATTCAATGCTTCTTCTGACCTTTCAAGACCTGCAGGGAGGGAATTAAATACTATTCTAATTTCTCTAACACCAGTGCTTTTGTTTAAATTGTAACTATTTGAAATGTCTGATGTCTTTTTCAGAGGTGGTCATT